>NC_143409.1:47950831-48010112 GCF_052110815.1 Crocodylus siamensis
ATTGTCAGCCCATGTTCATCTTCGCATCAGTGATGACTCCAAGATCCTTTTCTGTCTCTACACTGATGAGAAGAGAGTTCCCCAGACTGTCGGTGTGGTGCTGGCTCTTCCTCCCCAGGTGCAGCACTCATCCACCCACCCCTGTAACCTGTCTAGGTCTGATTGCAGCCTATTTCTCCCTTCTAGCGTGCCCACATCCCCCCACATCTTAGTGTCAGCAGCATATTTGAACAGGGTGCTATTTACCCCCTCGTCCAAGTCACTGATGAAGATGTTGAACAGTGTGGGCCCGAGGACCGAGCCCTGGGGGACCCCACTGCCCACATCCCTTCCAGGTTGAAAAAGACCCATCCACCACCACTCTCTGGGTGCGACCCTCCAGCCAGTTGGTGACCCATTTGACTGTGTAGGTGTCAACACCACAGTCCCTCACTTTTTTAATGAGAAAGGGGTGAGAGACAGTGTCAAAGGCCTTCTGAAAGTCCAGAAAGACTATGTCTACTGCTACCCCTGCATCTAAGGATTTGGTGACCTGGTCGTAGAAGGCTACCAGGTTGGTCTGACAGGACCTGCCTCTAATGAACCTTGTTGGTTGCCCCTAAGCATAACCTCCCCCACTGGCCCCTCGTGGACATGTGCCAGAATAATTCTGTCTAAAAACTTGCCCAGGATCGAGGTAAGACTAACTGGCCTATAGTTTCCCGGGTCCTCCTTCCTCCCCTTTTTGAAGATGGGAACCACGTTGGCCCCTTCCAGTCCTCTGGCACCACACCAGAGCACCACGAGTGCTCGTAAAGCCATGCCGGGGTCCCGCAACGACCTCAGCTAATTCCCTCAGCACTCGGGGGTGGCGATCGTCCGGACCAGCTGATTTGAATACATCCCGTCCCTCCAGATGTTCCCTGACTAGATCCTCACTGACCCTTGGCCTGAGGTGCGCCTCCCCTGGGGTCTAACTGGGGCCCAGAGTGGGGGTGACTGTTTCGGTCCCTGCTCAGGAAAATGGAGGTAAAGAAATCATTAAATATGTTAGCTTTGTCGTCCAAATTTCCTAACTTTCCAAATTTCGGTAAGCTCTGAAAAGTTCGGAAAGTGGACATGCACTTGAAGCCTGGTACACAACAAAGCTTTGTGACCTGGACTGTTCTGCTCCAAATTTTATGTTTCTTTGGCTGTGTCTTCCTGGAATGGGAATGCCGCTCTGGGAAATGGCCCCAAAATATGAGAGCAGGCAAGGTTTAACTGAGTAGGATTGAAGACAGGCAGTGGATAATGCAGGGGGAGATGAGCTGTATCCGTGCTCTCCCCTTCACACCCTCTGCTGGGCTCTCCTCAGCCCCAGGGTCTCTCCTCCCTGCCTGTGACCGGCAGGTGCAGGAGGGGAACGATGCCGTGTCCCAGCCCTGGCCCAGCCGGGGTGTTTCTGTCCCTGGCCCGTCTCTTCCTGCCGGGGGGAATCGGCCCTGCCCTTTGCTGAGGTCTCCGGGCTCCTTCCTGCTCGGGTCAATCCCGGATTCACCTCCAGCTGCAGCCAAAGCTGCCCCTGCCTCGATCACCCCCTGTCCTCGGGCTGAGCTCTGCTCCTCACGCTCCTGTATCTCCTTTCCCCACAGAGGAGGTGACTCTGGATCCAGACACGGCTCATCGCTACCTCGTCCTGTCTGAGGATGGGAAGAGTGTGAGATGGACAGACACGCGGCAGGATCTGCCCCACAATCCTGAGAGATTTGACACTTGGCGCTGTGTGCTGGGCCGTGAGGGATTCACCTCAGGGAGACACTGGTGGGAGGTGGAGGTGGGGGAGGGGAGACCTGGTGGAGAATGGGGGTGGCCAGAGAGTCTGTGAGGAGGAAGGGAGGATCAGATTTAGCCCTGCGGAGGGGATCTGGGGTGTGCAGCGCTGGAGGGTCAGTACGTGGCTCTCACTGCCCCTGATCCCACCCCCCTGTCCCTGCACCGGGTGCCCAGCAGGGTCGGGGTCTGTCTGGACTGCACATTGGGGCGGGTGTCGTTTCTCGATGCTGACACCGAGGGCCCCGATCTTCACCTTCCCGCCGGCCTCATTCGCGGGGGACAGGATCCGGCCCTGGTTCCTGGTGGAGTTTGGTGAAATCAATCTCAGACGCACCAGTGAGAGGGAAAGGAAACACGCAAGACAGGACCTGTTAATTGTCCCCTCTAGCCTCAGTCGTGCTCATGTCTGTGACCCTGGAGGACTCCTCTCCCTGCAGACGATCAGCGGGGCCGTGTCCGTGACCCTGGACGCGCAGGTTGGGTTTCTTCATCCCCCGACCACGGAGAGCAGGACGTGGCTGAGCTGGACGGTCCGTCTCTGGCCCGTGGGTCATTTCCTGCATGACCGAGGGGCCCTCGGGGGCCTGTGGGGTCCGGCACTGACGGGTGCAGCTGCGGGGGTCGGGTGAGGGGCGGCGAAGAGGAGGCTCCAAAACCCGGGGCCGGTTGTGTTGGGAAATGCAGTTGTACCTGGCCCTGGTGTTCATTGCAGCGCTCCTTGTTCAGAGCCTGCGGTCCTGAGAAGTGGAGACACTAGAGCTGCTTTATAGGTCTTTAATGCAAAATTTGGCCCTTTCCCCTCATTCTAATTAATGAAAAGTCATTCTCAAGTGATTCATTGTCCTCACAATTGCAGCCAATAAAGCTGTTGCTGATACATATCAAAGTATGTTTTGCTTGGTGATTGATTTATTTCACATCTCATTTCCTTGTCGTAAATGTTGTGGAGTGAGCAGGTTTCTTTAAGAGATTTGATTCCTCATTAGAAAAACCGATCGCCTTCCCTGGCAAGTTCCCATGTCAGTCTGGTGGGACTGTAGCATCACTTCTTATGTTGCCCGTGAGCCAGACACACATAAAACTTTTCTGTGGCTGTGGCCAAATCCCACTGCACCAGTCATCAGTTTGCCTTTCCCAGTCATTTAAAAACCCAAGCTCTTCCTGCTAATTTAAAAACCTGAAGTTAGATGTTGGAAAATCAAGAAAAAGTGAAATAAAGCTCCTGCTCACACTCCTTACAGGGACTATGATAGTAAGAAATATCTGTCATGTCTGCTCAGAGTTACTGATGTATAAACTGTGAGGAAACAAACTTATCTAAAGAATTAAGTTGTTCATATACAGACTTAAAGTGACCCGTGCAGCAAGAGATGTCATTGTCACCAATCCCTTGATTCAGGGCTGATCTCTGCCATGACTCAGTGATGGGTCTTCAGGTGAGTTAAGAGTCCAATCCTTGAGCGATTTGCAGCAGTTACAGGTCTTTCCTCGGGGGAAAGTAGGCTGTGGGCAGTGATTCCTGCGCTTATCTTTTCTCTGTCCTCTCTGCTCTGCGTTGAGGGCAGTATGCTTCACCTTGCAGTGGACAGCCACTGGTTGAGCCTGCGTCATCACTGCAGACAGCTGGTGGCCAGCTCTTCCTAGCTCTTCAAGTCGGCATCCATTTTCTACATGTATGCCTTCAATATGCCCTTGCAGCATTTCCTCTGGCCACTGTGAGATCTCAGGCCAAGCCTAGACTGGGAGTTAAGCAGGTGTTTTGGGAGTCAAGAGTCAGGCATCCCCTCACAATGTCTGGTCAAGTGAAGTTGGTGCTTGAGGATCACTGACTCCATGCTGGTAACATTGGCTTCAGCCAGGATGCTGGCGTTTGTGTGACAATCTTCCCATTTGATGTGGAGTGGAGGATCTGTCCTAGGACATAGGTAGTGATCCCCATACAGGCTGTTGAGATGACCATGGTAGGTCATTCACATTTCACACTTGTAGTGGAGAGTGGGGACGATCACTACATTGTAGATGTGGATTGTGGTTTCTTTCCAGAGACCTTGATGAATAAAGACACAAGGAAGCAATTTCCCAAATGAGGAATCTGTGCACTGGATCCTATACGAGTATGTATGTCAAAAGCCAGAGGTGGATCAGGGAAAGCGTGGGTCCCTTACTGAATGAGGGAGGCAACCTCGTGACAGAGGATGCAGAAAACGTGGACGTGCTCAATGCCTTTTTTACCTCCGTCTTCACAGACAAGCGCAGCTCCCAGACTACTGCATTGGACAGCAGAGTTGGGAGTGGAGGCGAGCAGCTCTCAGTGGTGAAAGAACAGGTTAGGGACTACTTAGAAAGTCGGATATGTACAAGTCTATGGGGCCAGAAAGGATGCACCTGAGGGTGGTGAGGGAGTTTGCTGTTGACACTAAAGAGCCTCTGGCCTTCGTCTCTGAAAACTCATGGTGATCAAGTGAGGTCTGGGATGATTGGAAAAGGTCAGACATTGTGCCCATAATTAAGAAAGGGAAGGAGGAGGCTCCAGAGAACTACATAGCAGTCAGCCTCACCTCAATGCTTGGAAAAATCATGGAGCAGATCCTCAAGGGATCCATTTCTAAGCACTTGGAGACGTAGGTGATCAGGAACAGTCAGCATGGATTTGCCAGAGGCAAATCATGTCTGACCAACCCGATTGCCTTCTCTGAGGAGGTGACTGGCTCTGCAGATGTGGGAGACCAGTGGCTGTGGCATAACTTGATTTTAGCAAGGTTTTTGATATGGTCTCCCATAGTATTCCTGCAGGCAAGCTAAGGAAGTACAGGCTGGATGAATGGACTGTAAAATGGATAGGAAGTGGCTGGAGCATCGGGCTCAGAGAGTAGTAATTAATGGCTCAATGTCTATTTGGTAGCTGGTAACAAGTGGCATGCCCCAGGGGTTGGTTCTGGGGCCAGTTTCATTCACTGTCTTCATCACTGACTTGGGATATGGCATGGAGTGCACCCTCAGCAAGTATGCAGATGACACCAAGCTGGGGGGGGGGGTAGTAGATATACTGGAAGGTAGGGCTAGTATGCAAAATGATGCCATAGATAATCATTTGTATAGGATAGTTTGGATAGGGGGAAACCTGCCTCAGGTAGGAGCTTTTACTAGATGACCTCTGCTGGAGGTCCCTTCCAGGTGTCCTCCAGCACAACAAAGTGCAATTGCATCATCTAAAAGAGATGCCCTCGGGAACTGTCACTTATACTTTGCTACAGGGATCCTCACTTTCTGCCTCTACAAAGGCAGCAAAAAGAAGGTCTGCTTCAGGTGAGTGTGAAAGAAGTGAAGAACTACTTTTCAGTAGAAGAGTGGAAGGAAAAGCTGTCATCCAGCTCCTGGGCTCTGGCTGTAATGTGCTTTAGACAATGGCCACACCTCCAACTGGGGGGCAGTGCCTGGGATGGGCTGATCCTCCTGGTGATATGGAGACACGTCAAACATCTGTCAAACCAATTGTCAAATTAGGGATCAGGATTTCTCCATTAAGTCAGACTGGCAAGGCCAGCAGCAGGTATCTTCCTCTTCTTTGGCTCCTCTGTGCATATATTCAGTAACTCCTCTCTGCTTGCAGTGTCAGTGCCCGCATGTCCCCTTCTTTCACCTCTGCCATTTTCTAGAGTGCTCCTCCTTGGTCTGGTTCTTGTACTTGCTCTATATGAAAGTTTGTAGTGGGGCATGGTTAGATAACTTTTGGGAAAAGGATGCCTGGGAATGGGCTAAATGGGATGCTCATTTTCTTCTTTTCATCTCTTTTAATTGCAGTTCTCAAGCTCTGGCTGTCAAGCTAAATACTGTGATACGTGTCCCTGAAAGTAGCAGAAGAAACCATATCTCCACAAGGAATCAAACTAGAAACCTCATATTTTACTAGTTGTGAACTCCATGAGAATTTTAATGTATTAATGAATAGGAAAAAACATCTGCTGAATTGGCACCAGAGGGCATTTGTAGATGACACGAGATTTCCCATTTGCATTTGGGCTTGAACCATTGGGATTTCCCCCGGTCTGTAAGTCTTTTCAGTGCATTAAACACTACTCAGATACGTTTTATTTTGCAGCTCTCCCCGTTTACGTCGCCGTAGCTATGGAGTCATGTAATTGAACCAGGAGCTGACTCAAACACGTGTAATTACTGACGTCTGCCACCAGGCGGCGCTGCGCCAGTTCTGTAGTTCACGCCTTTGGCCACTGCATGCTGTTTGCTGCTGGTATTTTTATTTATTTATTTATTTATTTATTTGGCTCCTGCTCACCCCTCCCTCCCAAACTGATGGACATTCAAGGATTTTCAAGGTAGCTAGTCTGACTGCATAAGGAAACCAGTTTTTCTTCTGTTCAGAAAAGTTCACCGACACTTGAGAAAGTTAGCGCTAAATCTTATTTCACTTTTCACATGGAAGCTAAATATTACCACTCTGGTGGATGTTACATTGACGACCAAAGGCTAAATCCACAGGCTAAATGCACCGTTCCATAAGTGCAGTTTAGGGCACTGACGCACAGCCGGCAGCTCACCTCTGGGTGTCCAAGCTTGCAAGGGTCTACTGAGTGTGTTCAGGGGAGTTGTTCCCTGGCTGGGCAGGGAGGTGGTGAAATAGGATCGGTCAGGTGTGTGTGCAGGGCCGTTCCTGGAGGGGGTGGGGCGTGAATTTGAGTGACTGCCCCAGGCCCTGTGCTTTGTGGGGCCGTGTGGAGCTGCGCTGGCTTCACGTCCAGTTGCTCACCGCTGCCACCGCCACATTTAATGCCCACATCGGCTCATTTGCCTAGGGTGGCCATCATAGAGAAAAATAGAGGACATAAAGGTGTTGGGTCTCATATCAATAGAGGACAGAGGAGCAGAAAACTGGAATGTCCTCCACGATGGGCACCCTAGATTTGCTCCAGGCCCCACACCCTGCTACGATCGTCTCTGTGTGTGTGTTTCATATTTATGAGATAAAATGAGAAAACTTTCTGTCACACTGGGAAGCAAGGGTGAGATCTCCTTCCCTGCTAGGGAGGGTCTGTCTAAGCCACAAACCATCTGACTTGCAATTTTTCTTCTGGCCAGAGTAAAAAAGGCAGCAGGCCCAAGTGGCCTCACCCAAGTGTTATGAAAAGGCTTCAGTTGGAAGTGGTCAGGGTTGGCTGTGTTGGGTGGGAAACAGTGCACCTATATTTGAAGTGGAGACTAAGGGAGATCAAGGATATAATATAGCTGTGGGTTTTATACCTTCATAGGGTAGATTACCACAATAGCTAATTCAGGAGAGATGCACAAAATATGTGGAAGATCGTGATCTGAATGTGTCCACGTAGCCCCATTTCTACAAAGGAGATTTATGTCTCCCTAATCTTAAAGGATTCTTTGAACACAGCTGTAAAAAGCTTTGGACAGGGAAAAAAACCCCCCCCCCCCAAAATTAGATGAATGGGGTTCATGATGGCAAATGAAGTTCATCCTTAATTAAGGTAAGGAAATCCACATGGCGAGGAAAGTGTTGAGCTACTGAACTGGCCTCTAGCAGTTTTTCCAGTCACTGAACAGAAACTGGCACGCACACTTGCACACCACCTCGGCATACAGACAATGTATTTCCACTAAGCTTCTCAGAGGATTTCTACCTGTTCTGCCACCCTACTATATTTCTTTTTCTGTAGTGGTATGGATATGGTCCTTATCACTATTGTATTGAACACGTCACCATCACTGCACTGCACACCTAGAAGCACAGTGGTCAAGAGAAGTGAGTTCTTGAGAAAAACATTTCCCAATGTATCAAGGTGTTCCCACTGCAAACTAATTAGAGAATTCAAAATAATCATAATTTTTGTGGAACAAATGTTTTAGAAATTTTCCAAAGAAAAACACTAACACTTTTAAATGAAAAAATGCATTCAGTATTCCACACAAACTGCCATGTGCAGGCACTGAATAGCGCCACGTAATATTAGCTAAGGGTGGAGCTGTAAGCTACAGCTGTAGTTAAGGTTATCTGAAGGCGTTGTGGGCGGGGGGGGGAAGGGGGGTTGTGCGGGGACCAGATGTAATGACTGAAACATTTCAAATGCCTTTCAACTCTCTCAGTGCTGTGTGAATGGGGTAGAGAGCCTGACACTTGTTCAGCTGCCAGGTTCCCCCTGGGTTTTGCGCTGTTGCTGTGTCCCCACGGGGAGCCCTGCACTCACGGAGAGCCAGCACCCTCCCAGCAGATGCTTGCTTACTGCCCGCTGTTGATGCAAGGGCTGGACTCTGTGGACCCCAATCCCCGCTCTACCTTTCTGCTCCAGTAAAGTGAGGAAAAGCAGAGATTTGGGCTGATGTGGAAATCACGACAGGATCACTGCTTGGCTAACAGAGCGCTTTACTTTATATTACATGGCCACGGGAGAAGAAGCGAGGGCTGCTAATTCTCAGCAGCTACAGAGTTCAGACCCTGTTATACACTTGTGAGAAAAAGACACACAGAAGTCTCCCCCTTAATACATTCTTGGCAGTCTGACAATAAATCACCCTGGAGTTCTGCTAGACCAAATGTGTTTTCTCTAGCTGTCTCCTGCTAAGTTTTATCTCAAGGCCTCTGTGTTTTTCAGCCTTTACTTTTGCTCCTTATTATGGTTTAACTTTATTTTTGCTTAGCCCAGTACTTTTCCTACTTTTCTTCATCATCTCCCCCCTTGTAAGCGCGTGTGCTTACACCTCTATATTCATAAGACTTTTGACCTCTTCTTGACGCTCATACTCGTAGGCTACTTCTCTAAGCACCATCATCTGCAACTCAGCAGCAGACAAATTAGAAACGCTTCGGGCAGTTTTTGCTAAGCAAAGGCGTGTACAGCACAAAATCATTTGGATAAATAATAAAAAGAGCGAAGAGGCATAATACATTTATAATGTACCACTTCAATAGGGATTTCATCCATCCTTCTAAATCTGGCAGCCAACCCCATCAATCAAAGAACTTCTGTTTGGCAACAGCATGATTCAGTTGCAACTTTTTTCCTATGGTGAGGAGATCCCCCTGCCCTCGTTGGTGCTGATCTATCCAGGTGTAGCACGTATGGTTCACAACTGCACATACTCCCCCTTGGGCAGCTAGGAGATAGTCCAGGGCCATACAATTTTCAACAGCTACCTGCCCCACCTGGGTTATCACATCATTTAGAGCTCCCAAAGCGTTAGCACTAGCATTGATAAAGTTCTTCATGACCCCCGAAATATTTATAATAGCTTTTTCTAATTCACGGTAGAATCTTATGGGCGTCATCCCCACATAGCCAGTTGTGAGGGAAGAAAGGAGCCCATGGGCTCGGAGCCGTCGGGCAAGCTCGCCGGGCGCAGACCCAACACGCTGGGTGGAAACTCACTTCTTTCAGGTCCCCGGAAGAGAGAAGGCCCGGAACGGACGGCGGCCGCATAAAGGAGGCGCCAGAGCCGGACAAGGGGGCGGCGGGACCGGAACGACAGGACGGAAGAGCCGTCGGCAGGGAGAGATCCCGGAGGCGGATGTGGGCAGCCCACGGGGGCTGCAGGACCTTCTGGGGCAAGGGCCAACCCCAGCGGATCCCGGAGTCCCAGGCATCCGGCACGGGGAAGCCGAGGACGGCTGGAGGCCGCGGGGAGCGGCCAGGCCAAGGTACTGTATAACTCCGAGTAAAGGAGCAGGCCCAACTGGGGGAACTGCCAACCTGGCAGGGAGGGGCTGAGCAGGCTCAGGGAGCCCGAGAGGGGGCTGAAGCACGTGCGGGGAAGGAGGGAGAGGGTCCCAACCCCGAGGCACCCAGGAGAAGAGAAGGGAGCGGCTGCTGGAGAGTGAAGCAGCCCACCGAACCCACGGAACTCCTGGCCGTAATCTTTTGTGTTGATCCTTTGTTTCCTTTTATGAACGGATGAGACTGGCACCCTGAGTGCGTGACCTGCCCCAGACAGGCGGTCACGGTACCGAAGGACCGGGTGAGGGTGTAGGGGAGGAGGAGCCCTCAGCGACGTGGGACCCCGCGCGCGCAGTGAGTCCCGTTCCTGGACCGACACGTGCCAAACAGTCAGAACTGAACCGGAATCATCAAAGTCGTGACAGGCGAGTCAGAGGCGCGCGAGAGTCCAGGACCGACCCACTGCGGGCAGGAGGCGGTCCCCGAGTGGGGAGGAGGGTCAGCAACATGCAGCGGCCCACGCTGCCGATCCCTTCCCCCACACCAGTACAAACCGGGACCAGCTGCAGTACTAAGATCCCTACAGGGCATGGTTCCCTCCTGACATTTTTGATTAACTCATAGGATGTTAGAAGGGGCACGTTGGCTTTCCACCTTTCTAGGGTGAGATTTTGACTGGTTACAGAAAACAGGACCTAGCACCACATAAAAAACAAAACCATCGAACACAAAACTAGATACCACACTATAGTTCCTACCTGAGGATGTAAAGATGGCTTTGGGCGCCCCATCACAAAAATGGGATTGAACTTCTCCTGACACTTTCCCCCTGTTCTCAGCCCACGGTCAGGTGAAGGTCACCTTACATCTGCCCTACAAAGTAGCCAGCCTTCCCCGTCCTTTCTTTCTTATTGAGCTTATAACAGAGGGCCGCTTCCAGCCCTGAAGACAACTTCCAACTGTCTCAAGCTGATTTCCACCATGTAGGTATCAACAACTGGTTTCTGCTAGATGGCGGGGGGGGGAAGGACTTGACAAAACTGGTATTGGAATCAGTTCCCCAAACCTCAAGGGGGATTGGCACCCCAAGCATTGGGATCTCCTGGGTCGGGTGCATAGGCCCATGTATGCATACCAAGCAATTTGTAAGTTTTCCTGCATAAGCAATGGTCTGTCCCAGGAATATAACACTGTTTTCTTCCCATGCCTCAGCTGAAACCCTTAGCAAGAGACAAAGCAGAAGAAGGGACAACATCTTAGAGCCTGCCCAAGCACTATCCCAACGCAGCTATCTTGAAATTCTGAGGAACTTTCTTTAACTAAAACTTCAGTTTCTAATATCCTACTAACAACACAAATTAATCATAAAAATATAAAGCAGAGTCACTCCTTGGGGAGTGTCTAAATCTATGCAATTATCTGCAATTTTCCCACGGGTTAGTGCTATTCACACTAATATTAATAAAGTATATTAGTACACAGAACTAAAGTCCATAGCTTCAAATGAAGCTTGGCTAGCCGGGTAGGCTATCTTCGAGACTTCGTCATCTAATCTTCACTCACAGGAGCTCTTCGAGATTTCGTTGTCTGATCTTCACTCACAGGAAGCCTCTGGATCTTCAAAGAGGTATCGCTGGTGAGAGAAACTTTCCAACCTGTCGGTGCAGAGACCTTTTTGCAGTGGGAGGTATGGGTCCAAGCAGAAACCTCAGCAACCTTTACAGCAGTTGGGGTGGTCAGCAGGACCTGGAAAGGCCTGCAGGCAATCTTTCCTCTGATGGATCTTAATCAAGATCCATTCTCCCGGTTGGATTAGTTTGACAACCAAGTCGCTGTCTAGAGACTGATGTGACGCTGTGGCTTTAACCTGTAATGAAATAACCTTGAGGGCCTTGGTGAGCCCTTGGCAATAGGTTAATAGAGAATCATGTAAATGAGTCAGATGTTGGGGTGGAGGAGCAATGAGCCCCCTCATGGGTTGACCCATAACAATCTCAAAAGGGGTCAGAGACCCGAAGATCTCAGAACAGAATTTTGGATTTGGAAAAGAACCAAGGGAAGGGCCTCTGGCCACTTCAGACCAGTGTGTTCACAGGTCTTTGCCAGGCAAAGCTTAAAATCAAAGGTTTTTTTCGTTCCACTTTACCTCCACTCTGAGGATGGTTTGGAGTGTGGAGTTGGAATCGAATGGAAAGGGCCTTGCAAACATGTTGGACCACCTGGCTAATAAAATGCGGGCCTCGGTCTGAGTCCAGGGAGAGGGGTAGACTGAAGCGGGGCACCAGGTCAAAAAGAAGTTTCTTGGCCACAGTGAGAGCATCAGTTCATCGGCAAGGGTATGCCTCAGGCCAGCCACTGAAAAGGCAGACAATGACCTGCACATATTTCCAGGGCCCTGACCTGGGTAGCTCAATAAAGTCCATCTGGAGGTGGGAGAAGGGATAATGGCCCAAAGGCCTGTGCAATGCATGTGGTTGACGGGGTGGTCGGCCAGGGTTGTGTTGCTGACACCGCAGGCACTGGTGTCAAAAATGGGCTGCCACCGCAGAAAAACCTGGGGCATACCAGTGACGGTCTACCTCGGCCATCATTCCCCCTTTGGCCGAGTGGGCCACTGAGTAGGCCATTTGGGATGAGAGGGACAACAGGGCACAGGGGGCTACAAGGCGACCAGATGGGTGTTGCCACAGTGAATCAGAGTGGAGAGAGCAACTCGCAGAAATCCAGGCATCCTTTTCAGTATCCGGGGCGGCACCCTGGAGGGAGGGGAAGGCAGGGGAGATGGGGAAGAGGGGTGGAGAGCGGCCTGAAGGACCGGAGCCAAGAGTTCTGACAAGGCGGCGGTTTTGGCCACGGCATCTGCCCTGTTATTTCCCAGAGACACAGGATCATCAACAACAGTGTGCGCTTTGCACCACAGGGCAGCGAGGGCAGAGGGAAGAAGAATAGCGTCCAGGAGAGCTGTAATAAGACGATGGTGGGAAATAGGAGTTCCAGCAGACGTAAGGAAACCTCGCTGCTTCAAAATCTGTCCGAAAGTGTGGCAAACGCTAAAAGCATAACGAGAGTCGGTATAGATGTTAGCAGATTGTTCAGTGGCAAGGTGGCAGGCACGAGTCAGAGCAATGAGTTCAGCAGCCTGAGCACAGTAACAGAAAGAGGAGCAGATTCAACAACAGCGTGGTGAGAACAGACAGTGTAACTAGCTCAGAAAACACCACAACTATCTCGAAAACAGGAGCCATCCCCATAAAGAACGAGGTCAGGGTTAGCCAGAGGGGTGTCAGAAAGATCAGGACAGGGAAGAGAAACAAAATCTACAAGCTGGGTGGAGTCGTGGGGTTGACCATCAGAGGGTGAAGGTAAAAGAGAGGCAGGATTGAGGGGGTTACAGCGAATGAGGGTCACGTGGTCTGCTGCTAGGAGGACCACTTCATAGCGGGTTCAGCGGCTGGGGAACAGGTGCTGAGTTCTGCCGCGTTGCAGAAGGGCGAGGACAGCATGAGGGACAGCAACAGTAAGGGGGTGTCCAAGATCAAGGTTATCAGTTTCAGAAACCAGCAAGGCAGCAGCAGCAACAACACGGAGACAAGGGGGAAATCCAGAAGCAACTGTATCGAGGGAGGCACTATAATAAGCAATGGGACGGTGTGGGGAAGGTCCAAAAGGCTGGGTTATAACACCAGAAGCATTGCCTTGGTGTTCATGACAAAAGATTAAATGGCTGAGAATAATCAGGTAAACCGAGAGTGGGAGAAGGGGAAGGGCGTGCTTGAGCTGGTAAAGGGCAGTTTCATGGCTTTCATCCCAGGGAAGTGAATCAGGAGAAGAGTCACAGGTGAGTGGGGTTAGAGGTTTGGAAAGTCCAGAGTAATTGGGAATCCACTGGCAGCAGTAATTTGCAGCACCTAGGAAACCACGGAGCTGGCATTTAGTCTGTGGGCGAGGCAGAGAAAGGACAGCAAAAAGGCGATCAGGAAACAGGTGACGGGTACCAGGAGAAATAGTGTTGCCCAGGTAGGTAACAGAAGCCTGACAGAACTGGAGCTTAGAGCGGGAGGCTTTATGGCCCCGCACAGCAAGTTGCTCTAAGAGGGCAACAGAGTCAGCTTGGCAATGAGGAGGGTGTCAGAGCAGAGGAGCAAATCATCCACATACTGAACAAGCACAGGATCATGAGGCAGCTGGACTGTATCAAGGCCAGACTTGAGAAGCTGGCTATACATGGTGGGGGAGTCACAGAAGCCTCAAGGCAGATGGGTGAAGGTATACTGCCGGCCCTGATAAGTAAAAGCAAAAGGATACTGAGAATCAGAGTGAATTGGTATAGAAAAAAAGGCATTACAGAGATCCTCTACAGGAAACCAAGAGGCAGAAGCAGGTGTCTGAGAAGTAATAGTGGCGGGGTTGGGAACCACAGCTGTTAAGGGAACCACAAAATGGCTAAGAACACGCAAATCTTGAACAAACTGATAAACAGGCAATCCTTCAGGAGTGAATTTCCCTGGCCTGGGGACCGGCAGGATTGGGGTATTACAAACTGGAGCAAGTAGGTACAAGAACTCCTTGCTCTAGGAGCCCTTGTGTGACAGGTGCAATGCCTCGAGAGGCAGCAGCCGATACCGGGTATTGCGGGACCGATGGGGGTGACACTCCTGGTTTAATCTTGATAGAAACTGGGATGGCACTCTTAAGAAGTCTCACATCAGTCGGGGAGTGGGACCAAAAGGACTCAGGAAGATGAGCCAATAGTTCCTGTTGCAACGAGGAAGAATTGGGCTTGGGTTCCTGTTCCATTAGTGTCAGCATCAAGGCAGAAATTTGGGTCTGGGGTAACGGAAGAAAAGTCCCACCCGGAGAACAATGAACAGTGGCTCGTAACTTGCACAGGAGGTCTCGCCCCAGCAGGTTTACAGAAGCACGAGGACTTAGCAAAAAGGCATGTTGCTCAGTAAGGGGACCTAAGGTAAACGAGAGCGGCTGCATAACAGGGTGGTCAATAGATTGATCCCCACTACCTACAGCGGTGATTACTTTATCAGAAACTGGAACCTTAGAAGCAAAATCAGAGCTAAGCATAGACAGGGAAGCACCGGTATCAATAAGAAAGGGAACAGTCTGTTTTCCCACAGTAACAGATATTGTGGCATCAGGAAGGGCAGAAGACAAAAGGGGTAGAGTCTCTGGGTTTTCTTGACTGTCCTAACACTGATCTTCACCTTCGAAGGACTGGAGAGGAGCTGGTCCGGGCGGTGGGGCTCAGTGGGCACCTGGCTGAAATAGGGGAGCACTAGCTGAGAGTGGGGACCCCCGGGATCTATTTGGGCACTCATTCTTCCAGTGACCTTTCTGTTTGCAGTAACGACAGACATCATTAGGAACATCAGAGGGACCAGGTGGCCGGGTCAAGCGAAACAGTCCAGTAGAGCGCCAGGGTCCGGTGTCACCTTGAAGGTCTCTGATTTGCAGAGCCATCAGAGTCAATGTAGTCAGGGAGTCATGTTGGTCTAGGGTAGCCGAATCTATAGTCCACCTGTCTATAGGAGCCAGGGGAACAGTAACCCCAACTTGGTCCCCTTCAGGAGAATTATAGGTGAAAGTAATAACAGGAGGCGATGAGCCAGAGGCAAGTGCCAGTGGAGTTATTGGAGAAATTGGTGCGAATGCAGCAGCACCTGAGGCTACAGGACCAGCAACCAGCAGCAGAGTGAAAGCTGGAGCAGGCTGTGGGTAGGCAGGGGCCAAAGGCGGCGCTGGAGATACGACCAGGTACAGCCTGGCCGGATGTGGTAAACAATGGGCGGGCAAGGCTGGTCCCCGGCACTGGAGATCTTTAACTTTGTTCTGAAGATAATCAATCTGTGTCCTAAATTTTTCTGCATTTTCCTTATAGGAAGCCATAAGGGGGCGCTTATTGCGCTTTTCGGACTCATCTTCCCATAGGTACCAGGCTTCCATTTGAATGGGGTGTTTGCTTTCCAAATTTCCCCAGAGGTGTTTAAGAATTTGGTGATCCCAGGACCCATCTAAGGGCCAGCATAACTTAGGATCATCATTAGTATACTGATTCCATTTTGCTAAGTACTGAGTTGATCGGGGCCCATATTTTAAATGCATAAACTGGGGAAGTGCCCCAAGTGCCTGTATTGGGTCGAGTACCCGTAGGACTATTAGGCCTGTGTTTCCCCGAGGACACTGGCCCGAGAGAGAGTCCCTTCTCGGGGTGGTGGCAGCTACGTTACCCCCAGGCTAGCGAGTGTGCTCCAGGAAGGGGGTCAGCTGGACGCAAGTCACCCCTAGGGTGGCACTCAGAGCCTGGAAGGTGGTTGGGCACAGGGAGGTGGGCGGCTCAACGCAGGAGCGCCCCCTACTGGCCCGCCACAGTCCCCACCAACATTTTTAAGAGCAGGGACACTGATGCACGAGACACAGGAGGCTGCTGGCATGTGGCAATCACCAGGCTCCAGCAGACTCAGTTAATCGAGTCTGCTCCAACACATGGGACTGCAGCACATTGAAGAAGCCTCCACATTCGTGTGCAGGCACCCACAGACACTAAATGTAATGTGCAGTAATTTCTGCACATTCATGCATGTGAAGATGTGCTTAGTTCGAGGCATATTTGGAATCCATTTCTGGCTTTTAAGTAGTGCTGAAGAGATTCTGCTCTCATTCTGCCCCCAGGTAAAACCAGTTGGAAAATTGTTGGAGAATAGTTAATGTTTCTGTGAGTCAAGACATTTGATTTTTGTCACCAGTTGCACACTAATGGTTTTCTTTGGCTTCATTCTCTTGACTGTTTATCTCCTCAAGATAAAATGTAAATTTTCTAAGGGTGGTTATGGTCTATTTAGTAAGAGCTTTTCTCTAATACTTTAATCTAACTTATATGGGAAATACTACCCATTAAGAAATCGAGTGAAGTCAACAGGATCTGGGCTTTGCAGATTTTCATATAGGGGATGTGCAGGGTTTCAATGTTCATATCAGGGTCAGTGTAATGACCAAGTGACCTCAGGCCCAGCACACATGTACCTGGGGTCATGAGGAACTTTATGATGCTCTGAAGCCAGTCCATATCCTTGAACAGGAATCCTTCCCTAGGACCTCATAGCTCACTGTGGCTAGCTGGGATGCCTGGTCTTTGTAGACCAGACCTTGTAGTCTTTGGATAGATTTTCTCTTGAGAGGGCTGGTGTTCATTCCACCTACTGAGAGACTCAATCAGTGTGTTTTTCTTTCTAATTGTGCCTTATTTAGGCGACCTTCAACAGAAACTTGGTGAGTTTTTCTCTTTCCCTAATGCAATATTTCCATATTCTCAAATACCTCCATCTCCTGCTGTTATTCTGCCCCTCGGCTGACTGTCTTTCCTTATGTGTAAATGCTAAATAATGATGACACTTGTGGACTTCATAGAGTACCTAGTTCTGTCTCTTGTATGGGTAAAACCTCCCCTGAAAGGAGGTTGTTGTTCCTTCTTCCTTTTTGAGGTGGAGGCGTCAGCACTCTGAGTTCAAATCCTGCTGTACTGAAAAGACTTTGTGGGCAGCAAGGTTTTATAGCCCTTTCTAGGGATGACCAAGGCTCTAAGTTTATTCCTAAACTTTGTTTGAGAGCAAGATCACCTCAGCCACATTACCTTTGCTCACAGCTCTCACAAATTTGTTCCTGGGATTGGTGCTCACCAGCTGTTGGGGTTCCTCACAACTGAAACATGGACCTTAATATAGTTGGTGTTTGATTAAGGCCTAAACTGCCACTGGAAGCTAAATGTGAATTGGAATAGGGACCTGAGCTTGTCTTATGTGCTTATAATAGTATGAGGAATGAAAAGAGAGTGGCAACCAGCATTGTGTACCACTCAAGAGAGTTCATTTTCGCTCTGATATAGTGGATTAGAGTAATCCAACTGGGAGGTGACCCAAGTAGGAATTCCTCAGGCAGTTTATCATCTAGGAGGATGAGGTAAAATGCTGTTTGGTCACTGAAACTTGGTGAGAAGTCAAACAGGACCTTGTGGCTTAGCACCACTTGGATATATGGTGTCTGGGTAGAAGCAATGGCAGAAAGGGATAATGGCTTGGTTTGGTCTTTAAGAGTTTTCACATTGCTAACCAACGTTACTTCAGTTTTCATGCAAAAGTCCTTTTGCTGCAACCTTTATTAGGAGAAGTTTTCTTTCCTGTTTCCATTTGCTTTCAGAGTGGAGAAGAATCATGAGCCATCCCGGGACTGAAAAGTCATCATGGATCAATGTCTTTTTTTTACAGTGAAACTTTAGGGCTAACTAACAGTTTGGGACATGAGAATATTTTTACCAGTATGGAAGGAATCAAAGCCGTTTGTGCCCAGAATGAGTATTTTGGGGTCTCTCACTGTCCCCATCTCACCGGGGTCCATACAATTCTCCAAGTGGTGGTAATATGGAGAACCTGGGAGGAGGAAGTAGCAAAGTGTTGGGAAAGAACCTAGTGAATGACTAAGTTGCTCAGTTATAATTTTCAAATGCTTGAATAGGTGCTTGTGGTTGCCAGTTTCTTCATTTTCCCCTCCAGTTTTCATTAACAGGAGTGCCCTACTTTTATCTTACTGGGTACAAAAGGAACTGACTCAGATGAAGCTTTTATTTTTTAAACCAAGAGAAAAAAAACTCTCAGAGAATATTTTTGACAACTTTCAATAGTAAGTTAAAATTTCTGGTTTTACCATGGCTGCACAGAAACCATGGCTGCATAGAAATCAAAGCTTTAAAAGTTAGAAAGAACAACTGAACAAAATAGAGATCACCAGCTGAACAGGCCTGGTGTGGAGAAACCAGAGTGGGCAGACGGAGGAACTGGAAGGCACTGGAGTAGTGATGGTGGGTCAGTGGAGAGCACAGTTATCTGAGTTCCCGTGTTCATGCTCATATATACAGGGCCAATTTTCTTTAATCATCCTCTTTCTGGCACCGACTCCCTGCCCTCCTGTCATCATTCAGGGCTCTGTCACCTTCCCATTCACGAGACAAAGTCTTCCTGCACTCACTTCACTCCACCCCCAATTCACTTCAGGGAGGCATTGCTGGGAGGTGGAGGTTGGGGACGTGGGAGATTTGTGGGCATTAGGGGTCTCTAGAGAATCTGTAAAGAGGAAGGAAGGGATTGGCCGTGATGCTGACGATGGGATCTGGGCTGTGGAGCAGTACTTGCATAAGTGCCGGGCTATGACCACCTCTAAGTGGGTCCCCTTGGGACTGGTTCCCAAGAGGATCTGGGTCTACCTAGACTGTGATGAGGCATGGGTAGTGAATGTCAATGGTGATACAGATACCCCGATGTTCACCTTTTCACAAGGCTCATTTGCTGGGGAGAGAATCTACCCTTGGTTCTGGCTGGAGCATATTACTGAGGAACCCCAACTCTGACTCTGCCATTGAGACAAGAAAAGTGTGGCAGAAAGGACCTTTAAATACCCACTTTATCCTCAGATTATTAAGTGTAATCTCTATGTCCCTGGAGGTGCAGGGTTGGACTGTTGGACAGTCACACTACAGAAAGCAGGAAGTAGTTGAAATGGAAAGCCTAAGCTCTTCGCCTATCTGTCAGATTCTTTATGGGCTGTGGGATCAGAAACTGCTACATGGGAACCCATGGAGTGTGGGATGTTGGGCACTGGAGAGAAATGACTCCAAACTAGGAAACTTGAGGATTTGTAAATGCCACTGAAACTGGAAATGACCTGCATTACACTGTTGCTTTGCTTTTCGTCGATCCTCCCAGTCTCGGGCTATGGGCTAAGGAGGGAGAGGAGGATCCATGCGGTGAACCAAAGACTGCGGCGCTGGTGTTATCGGGAAGGGTTTGGCTTCCATGACCACAGCCCGCTCTTTGGAGAGAGAGGCAGCGAGCTGCTGGGAAGAGATGGCCTCCACCTCTCTCCCCTGGGGAGGAGGCTCTTCTCAGCCAGGCTGGCTGACCTGCTCCACCGGGCTTTAAACTAAGCCCGCTGGGGGATGGGGGGACTACTGCCACTGCTGGCCTGCTGAATGGCCCTTGCAAAGCCAGCGGACCGGGGCACTTAAGGGAGCCCACCCCTGCCCCAGCCCTGGCACAATCTGTGGGCAAGGCAAGAGCCCCCAAGGGCACACTTGCCTGCCTGTATACTAATGCCAGGAGCCTGGGCAACAAGCAGGATGAGCTCGTCCTCCTGCTCAGTGCAAAGAAATATGATGCAATTGGGATAACGGAGACCTGGTGGGACTCCACCCATGACTGGACCACGGGTATAGAGGGCTATACCCTATACAGGAGGGATCGTGTTGACAAGGGGGCGGGGGTGTAGCTCTCTATGTGAAGGAAAGCTACGTGTCCCTGCAAGCTGATGTTGGCGACCGGCATGGACAGCTAGAGACCCTCTGGGTAAAAATTCATGGGGAATTCAGCACAGGGGACACAACGGTGGGAGTCTACTACAGACCTCCCACTCAAAGTCCCGAGCTTGACCAGGAGTTCCCCCGGGAACTGACTGAGGCCGCTTGCTCCAGGACCTTGGTTGTCGTGGGTGACTTCAATTACCCGGACATCTCATGGGAAGATCACTCAGCTAAATCTGAGCGGGCGCAAAGCTTTCTCTCGTGCGTGGATGACCTCTACCTGACTCAAGAAGTCTACGGGCCAACGAGAGGCAAAGTGCTGCTTGACCTGGTACTGGCTATGGGGGACAACCTAATCGGCGACCTAGTGATTGATGGGAAGTTGGGTGACAGTGACCACGAGCTGATCACCTTCACCATCCGCCGTAAAGCTGGCAAGTCAGTCAGCAACACAGAAGTCCTTGACTTCAGAAAAGCCGACTTTGATAAGCTCAGGAGGCTAGTCAGTCAGGCCCTCAGGGACCGTGACCCCAGGGAGATGGGAGTTCAAGAAGAGTGGTTGCTTCTCAAGGAAGCGATCCTCAGTGCACAAGCTAAATCTATTCCAACATGGAGGAAAGGCAGCAAGAAGGCACAGCAGCCCCCCTGGCTCTCCAGAGACCTAGCAGACCTCCTGCGGCTAAAAAGGAAAGCCTACAAAGGATGGAGGATGGGATTCACCTCCAAGGAGGATTACTCCGCGCTGGTCCAGTCCTGCAGGGACCAAACCAGGAAAGCCAAGGCTGCAACTGAACTCCAACTAGCTTCAGGCATCAAGGACAACAAAAAGTCCTTTTTCAGATATGTGGGGAGCCGGAGGAAAAGCAAGGGCAATGTTGGACCCCTGCTAAACCAGATGGGGCAACTGACGCCCAGGAAAAAGCCAACCTATTAAATAGGTACTTTGCGTCAGTCCTTCATCAGTCACACGGGATGCCCATGCCTGCTATGGGACAGGGAAATCTGGGTGAGGGGGATCCCCTACCCTCCATCAATGCTGACCTCGTGAAGGAACACCTTGAGAAGCTGGATACTTTCAAGTCAGCCGGCCCTGATAATCTGCACCCCAGGGTACTCAAGGAGCTGGCGAACGTCATAGCCCAGCCCCTGGCACGGATCTTTGAAAACTCCTGGCGCTCTGGTGTAGTGCCCGAAGACTGGAAGAAGGCCAATGTGGTGCCGATCTTCAAGAAAGGGAGGAGAGTCGATCCGGCTAACTACAGGCCCATTAGCCTGACTTCTATCCTGGGGAAGATCTTAGAAAAGTTTATTAAGGAGGCCATCCTTGATGGACTGGCCCAGGCTAACATCCTAAGGGACAGCCAGCACGGGTTTGTTGCGGGTAGGTCTTGTTTGACCAATCTCATTTCCTTCTACAACCAACTGACCTATCACCTGGACAAGGGAGAAGAGATTGATGTCATATATCTTGACTTCAAAAAAGCTTTTGATCTGGTATCCCACAATCACCTCTTGGCCAAACTGGCCAGTTGTGGCCTTGGCTCCACCACGATCTGCTGGCTGGGAAACTGGCTCCGTGGTCGGACCCAGAGGGTTGTGATTGATGGCAGTCACTCATCGTGGTGCCCTGTGACCAGTGGGGTCCCTCAAGGCTCTGTCCTGGGACCCATCCTGTTCAACATCTTCATTAACGATGTGGACATTGGAGTCAGGAGTGGACTGGCCAAGTTCGCCGATGACACCAAACTTTGGGGCAAAGCATCCACGCCAGAAGATAGGCGGGTGATCCAGGCTGACCTGGACAAGCTCAGCAAATGGGCAGACGAGAACCTGATGGTGTTTAACACCGAAAAATGCAAGGTTCTCCACCTTGGGAGGAAAAACCTGCAGCACCCTTATAGGCTCGGCAGTGCTACATTGGTTAGCACTACAGAAGAAAGAGACTTGGGGGTCATCATTGACCACAAGATGAACATGAGCCTGCAATGCGATGCTGCAGCTAGTAAAGCGACCAAAATGCTGGCGTGCATCCATAGATGCTTCTCAAGCAAATCCCAGGACGTCATTCTCCCCTTGTACTCGGCCTTGGTGAGGCCGCAGCTGGAGTGCTGCGTCCAGTTTTGGGCTCCACAATTCAAAAAGGATGTGGAGAAGCTTGAGAGAGTCCAGAGGAGAGCCACGCGCATGATCAGAGGTCAGGAAAACAGATCTTACGATGACAGGCTGAGAGCCATGGGACTCTTTAGCCTGGAAAAGCGCAGGCTCAGGGGTGATCTGATGGCCAGCTATAAGTTTATCAGGGGTGACCACCAGGATCTGGGGGAACGTCTGTTCACCAGAGCGCCCCAAGGGATGACGAGGTCGAACGGTCACAAACTCCTGCAAGACCGTTTCAGGCTGGACTTAAGAAAGAATTACTTTACTGTCCGAGCCCCCAAGGTCTGGAACAGTCTGCCAGCGGAGGTGGTTCAAGCACCCACATTGAACACCTTCAAGAGCAAATTGGATGCTTATCTTGCTGGGATCCTATGACCCCAGCTGACTTCCTGCCCTTTGGGCAGGGGGCTGGACTCGATGATCTCCCGAGGTCCCTTCCAGCCCTGATGTCTATGAAATCTATGAAATCTATTAAAGCCGTAGCTAACTGAAATGGAGACATTGCCAGGACTTATACATTTGATTTGAATAAACTTTTGTTCTTTCCCCTTTTTCCCTTGTTATTGTTTAATCTTTCCCCAGTTGTTAGAAGTCCTCACAATTACAGATTACAAAGCTATTTTTGCTCAATGCAAAATTTGTTTCCTCTCAGTGTGTGTTTTCCCCAACTCTACTTTAATATTTGTTCACTTGATGAGAATTTTTTAGCAGAAGCAGGTAAGCTTAAAGAATTCAACTCCTCATTGACCAAACCGCTGTTCCTGACTTGAGGGTCTTGTTCTCAGGATCATAATGATCAGTACATTCAGTATCAGGAAGGACTTTTTCCTTAGGTCATGTAGAAAGACTGTCAGAAAGAAAGTCAGCAGTGCAAAATGATGGGATCTTGCCCTTGCTGATAATTAAAAACCTAGCACATGTGGCAGTCCACTAGGGGCGCTCCTGCATTGAGCCACCCACCTTACTGCACCAGACCACCTTTCAGGCTCCAAGTGCCTCCCTGGGGGTGCCTTACATCTGGCCGACCCCCTTCCTGGGGCACACCCGCTAGCCTGGGGGTAGAGCTGCCACCACGCAGGGATGGGCTTGATTCTGGCTCTATGCCCCCTGGGAAATAAGGACCTAGTAGCCCTCTAGGGTACTTGACTCACTTCAAGAACTTGGGATGCTTCCCTCAGTCGGAAGCACTAGTAGTGGTTTCCCTTAGTCAGCCAAGCCAAGGGGACCTGTCGCAAAGCACTTAGGTGCCCTGCACCTGAAAACAGAAATGGCTCAGGAGAGACCCCTAGCAGTAAGAAGGGGAAGGTGCAGCTGCAAGTCACCAGGGCAACACAGGTGCTGGTTGCTAGGGCAACCAGCGAAACTTGCTGACAGGAAGGGGCAGGGCTTAGCCCTTCTTAAGCCCAGGCAGGAGGCCAAGAGGGAAGTTCCCCTCTGGCAGCCAAGGAGGGGGAGCTTGGCCAGTGCAGAGAGAGGGGAGAGGATTGACTGCATGAGCATCCCCTGGTTACTGCCATGGGTTGGATTATTTTTCCTGGTAGGGATCGAATGTTGTTTTGACTGGACAGTTTAGTTTTATGTTATAGCCCAGGGGCTTTGTGTTTTGTGTTTACTGTTTGAGTGGAGGCCCAGGTGAGGCTATTAGAGGTTGAAAGAGGCCTCATAGGGACTCCACGGTAGCATGGGGGTCCTGGTGCCAGAGAGGGCGCAGCATCTCAGGGGTGCATTGGCCCCAGCCCCAGGGTGAAGGGGGGCAGCGAGGAGCCCTGAGTGAAGGGGGCAGCGAGGAGCCCTGAGTGAAGGGGGCAGCGAGGAGCCCTGAGTGAGAGAGGGGTAGTGAGAAGCCCCAGTGAAGTAAAAGAGAGGGCCAAATCACAGCAAGGCACAGGTCAGAAATCCTGTTGGCACCATCTGCGAGGCTTGGGCTGCAGTGTAGGGGGGGAAAAGGAGCCGCAGATAGCACCCCCTGACATCGGGGCATATAAAGTGGGCAGCCTTCTGCTAATTACATCACTCAACCAATTAAGATCAGTGGTTGGCAGGCGAGTAAGCAGGCAGCTGACCCATAACAGGAGGGCAGAGTCACCACTAGAAAGACTCCAGTAGCGATACTCCTGTCACAGTGGTGCATTGGCCAGGAAAGGTTTATACGGAAGTATGTATTATAAGATGCTGGTTTGCTGGTATGAAGAAGAGAATCCTTGGGTCTACGTGGAGAGAAATATGAGAATGGATGCTAACCCTTGGCCCAGAGTCAAGAAAACAAGATTTGGGTGAACCACACCAAATGATACAAGGCCCACGGGATCAAGCAGTGGACCAACAAACCCTGCAAGCCAGGGTGAGTGGAAGCACCCGATCCGGCCCAACGGTGCCGGTAGGAATGTGCGGCTATGTAGCCCGAGTTGGCCATGAGGCAGGAGATGAGCTGCCCGCACCGGTTATAGAAGTAACCATAGAGGGGAAAAAAAGTAGTGGCTATGCTGAACTCGGGCTTAGTGCAGACAGTGGTGCGGAGCGACGTGTTACCGGCAAGGGAGATAAGAAGAGTGGATTGTGTGAGGGTTCAGTGTTGGTGCAGGGACCCCTTTGATTTTGACAGGGTGAGGGTCACCCTACGAGTAGGCAATACGAGCTGCCGGATGCTAGTAGGGGTCGCAGAACGTTTACCCTACCGAGTGGTACTGGGCTGCGACTGGCCCGAGTTGTTAGAAGAAATAATTGGCGTGAGGCGTAAAGAGACCGTGGAGAGTTTTGTAGGTGAAACTGAACAACCCCCTCCCCGAAGAGGAAGTGAGACAGAGGGTGGATATTGCCCACCATTTGGGAGAAGACGAACACTTTCAACTGGAGCAGAGTCGAGAGACGGACTTTTGGTGGGCTCTGCAGGAACACCTCTCTCAAAGAAATGATGCATTGAGGCCAGAACTGATGAGAACAACCCCAAGGTTTGAGGTAAGGAATGGCCTCGTATACCGAATTGAGCAAGGGAAGCCAGAAGGAGAGGAGGTTGCTCAGCTGTTGGTCCCACAGCGGTATCAACGGGCTTTGTTGAAGGTGGCTCATGAGCTCCCCATGGGTGGGCATCTAGCTTGGGATAAGACACAAGCATGCATTCGAGCAAGGTTTTTTGGGCCAGGTATGGTGGGGGAAGTTGTGAGATATTGCGCGTTGTGTCCTGTCTGCCAAAAACCAAACCCAATGCCGCCCACAAAAGCTCCTTTGGTTCCAATGCCTCTGGTAGAGGTTCCCTTTGAGAGGGTGGCGGTAGATATCGTCGGGCCCCTCCCCCAAAGTAGCACAGGAAACTAGTACATATTAGTCTTACTGGATTATGTGATGCGGTACCTGGAAGCTGTGCCAATGCAGACAGTGTCTGCACCAAAGGTGGCAAATGAGCTCTTGAAGATATTCTCCTGGGTAGGACTCCCTAAAGAACTACTAACCGATCAGGGAACGAACTTTATATCATGTGTGTTTGAGGCAGTGAGTAAAGCCTTGGGGATTAAACACCTGAAGACAGCCGTGTATCATCCCCAAACAGACGGGCTTGTGGAATGTTTTAATCAGACGTTGAAACAGATGCTAAAAAAGTTCGTGGTTGAGAGCCCTCAAAATTGGGACAGAATGATACCTCCTTTGTTGTTTGCAGTAAGAGAGGCACCCCAGGCCTCCACCAGGTTCTCACCTTTTGAATTATTATACGGCCAGCAACCAAGGGGAATCCTGGATCTGATTAAAGAGAGGTGGGAAGAACAACAGAGTAACAACCAGAACATCATCCAATATGTGATCCAACTTCGGGAATGCCTTGAAGCGGCTTGGAACATGGTCTTAGGAAACCTCAGAGAAGCCCAGCAACGGCAAATAAGGCACTACAACTGAGGCACCCGGGAAAGGAAGTTTGATGTGGGGGACCATGTGTTGGTCCTATTGCCAGACAGTGAGAGTAAGTTACTTGCCTGGTGGCAGGGACCCTATAAAATCACACGTTGAGTGGGACCTGTGGACTATGAGGTATAGATAGAAAGGAAAAAAAAAGAAGCAAGTATACCATGTCAATATGTTAAAGAAGTGGGAGGACCAGGAGTGTATGTACTTAGCCCCTCATCCCGAGGAAGTAGAGTTGGGACCCACATTAATGAAAGAAAGTGGACCAGGTGACGTAGAACTGGCCCCACGCCTATCAGAAGAATACGGGAGACAGGCTGCTGAGCTAGTCAAGGAATTTGAAGATGTATTCCAGGGAACCCTGGGGGAAGCTCAGGGTGTGGTACACCGGATAAAAACTCCTCCGGGCCAGGAGATACATGAAAATTGGAGATGGATCCCCCAGTGACTCCAGAGCCAGATAAAAACGGAGCTGGCAATGACGCTGGAGCAAGGTATAATATGCGAGTCCCACAGCGATTGGTGAAGCCCCATCGTAGCGGTACCTAAGTCCGATGGAAAAATCCAGCTCTGCATCAATTATCGGAAAGTAAACGCAGTGGCAAGTTTGATGCTTATCCAATGCGCAGAGTGGACGAGCTGGTGGAAAACATTGGGCAGGCTTGTTACATTTCCACTTTAGACCTGACAAAGGGTTAATGGCAGATCCCAGTGGCACCCAAAGATCAGGAAAAAACAGCATTTACCACCTCGTGGGGACTCTTCCAGTTCCAACGCATGCTGTTTGGGTTGCATAGAGCTGCGGCTACTTTCCAGTGGTTAATGGACAGAGTGTTGTCCTGGGGGTTACACCACGGCGTATATTGATGATATTATTATATATACTGAGAGCTAGGATAAACACCTTGCCGCGCTGAGAACAGTAGTGCAAGATGAGGAGAGCAGGGTTGACAGCCAATCCCAGAAAGTGTACAGTAGGAAAGGAAGAAATGCAATACCTGGGGTTCCTAGTAGGAAGCGGGAAGGTGAGACCTCTGCTGAGCAAAGTGGAGGTATTGCAGAGGTATCAGGCGCCCCGTACCAAAAGACAAGGGCCTTCTTGGGACTGGCCAGTTATTATAGGAAATTTGTACCTCACTTTGCAGATGTGGCTATACCATTAACAGAGATGATAAAGGCAGGGGCTCCAACCAAAGTAAGATGGACACTGGAGGCAGAAAAGGCGTTCTGAGCAGTGAAGAATGCGCTATGCCTACAACCACTTTTGTATACACCTGATTTTAACAAACCTTTCCTGGTGCAGACCTATGCGTCAAACGTGGCTATCGGTGCAGTATTGGTTCAGAGGGAAGGAGAAGATGAGCATCCTATAGCCTACATAAGTAGGAAGCTACACCTGCTGGAGTGGAGCTATGCCATGGTTGAGAAGAAGTGTCTAGCAATTAAATGGGCCATTGAAACACTCTGGTATTATTTATTAGGGCAGAAGTTCACACTGATCACCAATCACGTGCCCCTGCACTGGTTGCAGAGTAAGAAGACAGACAAAGCAAGACTCACGAGGTAGGCCCTTAGCCTTCAACCATAATGTTTTAAGGTAGAACACTGCCCAGGAACCCAGAATAGAAATGCTGACTTTCTTTCGAGACAGTACGAGGAAGAAGAGGGGCCAGCAGGAGCAGAAGGACTTCTGACAAGAAAGAAGAGGAGGGGGCGTATATTTAGAGGCCCTAACCTCACTGCTAGGATGCAGAGTGACCCCTCTGATTCTGAGATCTCCTGGGGGTGGGGCAGCCCGTCGGGCAACCGGAGAAGGAAAGTTAAGAACTGGAGAAGGACGACTGGGGCAGGACAGGGAGGCGACAGGGAGACAGACTCCCAACAATGATAATAATGTGCCGTCAGAAGGACACCTTCTGCCCAGGGCCATCCTCATGGATGGGCTGAAGCCTCATCCTCCAGGTTCCAGCCTTGCTCATGAATGTTTAAAACAGGGAGAGAAGACTGGCCTAAGTGGAACCCTACCAAGTTTGGCTAGTGTGGGGGGACTACCTGTGGTGGGTAACTCCCAATAAATCCCATACGGTGCGCCTTGGGTAAAAGGCGAGTAGGAGGCGTCTAAAAACCTCCATCTCCTATACCTAAATGGCCGGGTGCTGGAAAAAAATGGCCGAGAGGGGAATCCCAGGCGGATGGAGCACATGGTGAAAGAAGAAAAGACTTGGCTCGGTGAGTTTGGAGTTAAATGGGGGGAGGTGTGTCACAGAGCACTTAGGTGCCCTGCCCCTGAAAACAGAAATGGCCCGGGAGAGACCCCTAGCAGTGAGAAGGGGGAGGCGCAGCTGCCAGTCACCAGGGCAACACAGGTGCTGGTTGCTGGGGCAACCAGCGAAACCTCCTGACGGGAAGGGGCAGGGCTTAGCCCTTCTTAAGCCCAGGCAGGAGGCCAAGAGGGCAGTTCCCCTCTGGCAGCCAAGGAGGGGGAGCTCGGCCAGTGCAGAGAGAGGGGAGAGGATTGACTGCATGAGCATCCCCTGGTTGCTGCCGTGGGTTGGATTACTTTTCCCGGTAGGGATCGAATGTTGTTTTGACTGGACAGTTTAGTTTTATGTTATAGCCCAGGGGCTTTGTGTTTTGTGTTTACTGTTTGAGTGGAGGCCCAGGTGAGGCTATTAGAGGTTGGAGGAGGCCTCATAGGGACTCCATGGTAGCATGGGGGTCCTGGTGCTAGAGAGGGTGCAGCATCTCGGGGGTGCATTGGCCCCAGCCCCCGAGTGCCAGGGGGGCAGCAAGGAGCCCCAAGTGACAGGGGGGCAGCGAGGAGCCCCGAGTGAGGGGGCAACGAGGAGCCCCAGCGAGGTAAAAGATAGGGCTAAATCACAGCAAGGCCCAGGTCAAAAATCCTGTCAGCACCATCTGTGAGGCTTGGGCTGCGGTGTACGGGAGGAAAAAGAGCCGCAGATACCACCCCCTGACACCGGGGCATATAAAGTGGGCAGCCTTCTGCTAATTACGTCACTCAACCAATTAAGATCTAGGCATGGCAGCTGAGTAAGCGAGTGGCTGGCCCATAACAGGAGGGCAGAGTTACCACTAGAAAGACTCCAGTAGCGATACTCCTGTCACAGGACCCCAAGGCATAATCTAGTTCTAGACCCACTTCCAATAAGTCTACCAAAGGAGAACTTTATTGGTTACAAGGAGTAGGGTTGGAATAGGGTACAGAGTTGAGTAGTATCATAGAAATCTCATAATGCAAACAGGGCGGCTGGAGTAGCCTTTGATCACATCTGAGTTACTGGAAGCTAGATACCTAGTTAGATCTCAGGTGGCTTACTCACAAGTATCATCCAGAGGCAGGCAGTTCCTTGACCATGAATTCTGAGCGAGAGAGACAGCAAGTTTCAGATGGTCCAGCTCCTCTGTCTCCCTGAGTTTTCCTCATGGCTGCTGCCCACTCCTCCTGGTGTATCCTCCTGGGCACTCCTTAACTTATATAGCCCTTATGAACTCATTTACCTGGTCCAATGGACCCCAGCACCTATTGGCTGTCAGCCAACCCATTTGAAATGCACCACTGGTTGCGGGGCAGACTCGCAGTCTGTAGCCAACCAGAGTGCCCAAGCCCCTCACCCAGGTACATGATGCCAGTCACGTAAGCAAAGGTAGCAGGTTTCTGCCCTCCCTCAGGAATGTATCCAGCTCAGGTTACCTAAAGAGATAAGGTAAGGTGTGTACCCTCTGCAGGGCCCATCCTAACCAAATTGTCACAGAGCAGAGTTTTTGGGGAGAAACAGAGGTGGCCTACTGCCATGGTACTCATATGTAGGAAAACCAGGAAAATGTGCAGCTAGTATCATGCCTGCAGTCCTTACAGCAGCTCCTAATGCCACTGTTGTGTGTTTGAAGGAAAGCCCATGAGGAAGCTGCTTCCTGGCAGTAGGGCAGCAATACTTCACCTGAAGTTTCTCCAGTGGAGAGTGACTTTGGGCAGCTTGAGGCCTCTTCTGGTCAAGGAAAGGGACTAGAGCCTGTTTGATGAGAGAAATAAGGCACACGCTTTCATGGGTGTCCCTGAACTCTGCAGGTCTAATTCTCTCTCAGATACTTTTAAATTAAAGATGCTCAAAGCATTTGCATTTTCAAAGTTTCTTCCAAGAAAGAGAATTTTTATAGTGAAAAAAAACCCAACTTGTGCCATGTTGTCAGACAACTGTAAGTGAAACACTTCAGTGACAACATCCAAAGATGAAGAGACTCCAACTCCTTGAGGCTGGGAGGGAAACCTGCTCTGCACCAAAACAGCCAATTTTTGATGGAGAAATTACTGAGCAAAATGTAATTTTGATAGAACCCTCTTTCAATTTTCCATGATGTTTAAAGAGCAAGTCATAATTTTAAACACTACATTACACAGTTTAGTGTTGATCTATTATTCCTCAAGAAAATCACCTTCCCAAGTGCAACCAGATGGTCAACCAACAGAAGTGCTAGGTAATGCTCACTTGTGGCAGAATTACACATTTATGGGGTACTTCTCCAATAATGAATTTAATCACAGAATGACTAAATGGGAGACACCCCCTCTCCAATTAAAGCTGAGAGCATAAAATTAGCTGCATTTATAGCAGCTTCCATTATGTTAACAATCTTGCTCATCTTTCTTTCATGCCAAGTGTTCATTGCTCAGACCTCTGAGCCCCTTCCTTGACCTGTTGAAGCATTTGTTTAAACACATAAACATTTCTATATGTCAGACTTGCCAGAGAGTAGAGCACAGCAGACCTGGGCTGGGCTGGGCTTCAACCTTTGGACCCTGCAGTAATACATAAATGAACTTCTTCAGTCAAAAGGTTACTGGTGACTCAGCTGTTTGGTGAAGTTATTCCAGTTTGACAATGACATGAAATGTCCATTGTATTTAACCAGTCTCCTCTCCAACAGTATGAAGAACAGACTTCTAAGCATTGCTCTTCTCTCCATCTAAAATGGAGCATGTGGAAAAAAGTCTACGATCACCAGCGGTGGCACTAGAGCCAGTCTGTGGTGGCTTCTTTAAAGGACTTGTATCTCCCAATCCTAAAGGAGATGCCCTCAAGGACTGCCGTTCAAACTTTGCTACAGGTATCCTCACTTGCTACCTGTGTGAAGGCAGCAAGAAGGAGAAGGAGGTCTGTTTCAGGTCAGCATGAAAAAAGTTAAGAACTACTTTTCAGTAGAATAGTGGAAGGAAAACCTGTCGTACAGCTCCTGAGCTTTGGCCCTAATTTGCTTTGGACAGTGGCCACACCTCCAACTGGGGGCAGTGCCTGGGATGGGCTAATCCTCATGCTCATATGTAGACACCTCCAAGGTTCATCGTAAGGCTGCTCTGCTCTTCTGCTCAATGTCAAGCCAATTGTCAAATTAGGAATCAGGATTTTTCCCTTATGTCAGACTGGCAGGGACAAGAAGAGGTATGGTCCTCTCCCTTGGATCCTACATGTCCCCTTCTTTTACTTGTGCCATTGTCTCTGGGGTTGCTCTGGGGTTCTTGTACTTGTTCTATAAGTTTTCAATGGGCCATTGTTAGGAAATTTTTGGGAAAGGGGTGCCTGGAAATGCAGAAGACTAAACTGGATGGCCGTAGAGGCCCTTCCAGACCTCTGTTCCTAGGCAGGGCTGCCCAGAGTGGGGGGAAACTCATGCAATTTGCCCCAGGCCCTGCATAGCAAGGGCCCCACAGCATAGAGGGAACGTTGTTTCTGAGCCCCTTATATCTGTCACCAAATCCCCACTCTGCAGCCAGAATGGATGCAAGCCCTAGCTATCAACCCCAGTATGGGAAGAGTGAACAGCAAGGAAAAACAGAAAGAGCAAAAAAATGTGAAGGCACAAGGAACACTACGGTATGGACAGCCCAGCACTGTGAGTGGAGAGTGTAGAAGTAATTGGCTTCCTTGACTAGAAAAACAGACAAAGACCAGACGTGCTGATACTGTTTAATTAAATGTTCTGAGATAAGGAATCCACATTCCTGCGTTCCTTGGGTTATCTTGATATCTTGCCCTGTATGCCCTGGGATAGCCCTATGCATAAATAATTGTTTAAGTAAACAACCTAAGTTTCTGTGTAATTTACTATTGTTTTGTTTCTCCAAAGTGTATCCTTTTATCTCTTTCTCTGTCTTTAGTATAAATACGCTTGTAACCTTAGAGAGTCTGAGAAATCCTTTGAAACAGACAAGGGTGATTCCCCGTGCTGTATGGCACTCTCCCTGTGATCACAGCATAGCCTTAAATAAAGAAAAGCTGGCTCTGTCAGTTCTTATTCAACCACAATGCGAAGTTTGATTTCTTCCACAAGAGAAGGCTTTATTGGCAGTAATGGACGTTGTATCTGTGGTGGGATTTTGCAAGCAAGAACTTTTCCAGCCAGTGGTGAACTACAGCACAAAAGCTTTTATGAGTCTCATGTTGAGCAGAGCCCTGGGTGTCCTTGACCTGTTGAAGCATTTGTGTCAGTCTGACACTTGCCTGAGAGCAGAGCACAGAAGACCTGGGCTGGGCTGTCTGGATAGAGGCAAACCTGACTCAGGCAAGAGATCGGACTAGATGACCTCTGGAGGTCCTTTCCAGTTGTACTCCAACACAGAAAAGTGCAATTGCAAAGTTTCCTCTCGTGCGTGGATGACCTCTACCTGACTCAAGAAGTCTATGGGCCAATGAGAGGCAAAGCGCTGCTCGACCTCGTACTGGCTACTGGGGATGACCTAATTGGCGACCTAGTGATCGATGGGAAGCTGGGTGACTGTGACCATGAGCTGATCACCTTCACCATCCACCGTAAAGCTGGCAAGTCAGTCAGCAACACGGAAGTCCCTGACTTCAGGAAAGCTGACTTTGACAAGCTCAGGAAGCTTGTCAGTGAGGCCCTCAGGGACCATGACCCCAGGGAGAGGGGAGTTCAAGAAGAGTGGTTGCACCTCAAGGGAGCAATCCTCGAGGCACAAGCTAAGTCTATTCCATCTCGGAGGAAAGGCAGCAAGAGGACACAGAAGCCCCCCTGGCTCTCCAGGGATCTCCTGGAGCTAAAAAGAAAGGCCTACAAAGGATGGAGGATGGTATTCACCTCCAAGGAGAATTATTCTGCACTTGTCTCATCCTGCAGGGAGCAAACCAGGAAAGCCAAGGCTGCAACTGAACTCCAACTAGCTTCCAGCATCAAGGAAAATAAAAAGTCCTTTTTCAGATATGTGGGGAGCCGGAGGAAAAGCAAGGGCAACATTGGACCCCTGCTGAACCAGATGGGACAACTGACAACTGAAGCCCACAAAAAAGCCAACCTATTAAATGGGTACTTTGTGTTGGTCTGACTTCTATCCTGGGGAAGATCTTAGAAAAGTTTATTAAAGAGGCCATCCTTAATGGACTGGCCAATGCCAACATACTAAGGAATAGCCAGCATGGGTTTGTTGCGGGTAGGTCTTGTTTGACCAATCTCATTTCCTTCTATGACCAGGTGACCTATCACCTTGACAAGGGAGAAGAGATTGATGTTGTGGCAGAAAGCTGCCTTGGTTTCTCTCCAGAATCTTTACCCTGTGACAATGTGATTAAGATGGGCCAGCACAGAGGATTCACACCTCAGCTTCTCTCTTTAGGTAACTTGAGCTGGCTGAATTCCTGAGGGAGGGGGGAAACCTGCTCCCTCTGCCTACCTGGGTGAGGGGCATCTACCTGGTGGGCTAGAGTCTGCCCAGCAACTGGTGATTTATTTCAAATTGGTTGGCTAACAGCCAACCGGAGCTGGCCTCCACTGGACCAGGTGAATGAGGACACAGGGGCTATATAAGTTAGGACTGCCCAGGAGGAGCGGGTAGCAGCCATGCAGGGGACTCAGAGGAGCATGACCATCTGAAACTGGCTCTCTCCCCCAAAACTCATGAGCAAGGAACTGCCTGCCTCCAGAGGGGAAACTTCACCAGCTTTTGGAAGATGCTTGTGAGTAAGCTACTCGAGATCTGATTAGATATTTAGCTGGCAGTAACTCAGATGTGTGATCAAAAAGCTACCTCAGCCAGACTGTTTGCTCTTTAGGATTTCTAGGATATTGCTCAATCTTGTACCCTATTTTCACCCTACCCCAGTAATCAATAAAGTCCTCCTTTGTGACCGGTGTGGGAGACTTATTGAGGGGTGGGTCTAAATTATGCCTAAGAGACCCCTTAAGTCTGCGGACTAAGGGAGACTATATGTTTTGCCCCCGGACTTCGGGAAGTGCCCCAAGTGCCTGTACTGGGTCGAGTACCTTTAGGACATTAGGCCTGTGTTTCCCCAAGGACACAGGACCGAGAGTGAATCCATTCTTGGGGTGGTGGCAGCTACATTACCCCCAGGCTAGCAAGTGTGCTCCGGGAAGGGGGTCAGCCAGACATAAGGCACCCCTAAGGAGGCATTTGGAGCCTGGAAGGTGGTCGGGCGCAGGGAGGTGGGCGGATCAATGCAGGAGCGCCCCCTACTGGCCCACCACAGATGTCATATATCTTGACTTCTAAAAAGCCTTCGATTTGGTACCCCAGGATCACCTCTTGGTGAAACTGGCCAATTGTGTCCTTGGGTCCACCACGATCTGCTGGCTGGAGAACTGGCTCCGTGGTGGGACCCAGAGGGTAGTAATTGATGGAAGTCACTCATCATGGTGTCCTGTAACCAGTGGGGTCTCCCAAGGCTCTGTCCTTGCACCCATATTGTTCAACATCTTCATTAATGATGTGGACATCGGAGTCAGAAGTGGACTGGCCAAGTTCACCAATGACACCAAACACTGGGCAAAGCATCCACACCAGAAGAGAGGAGGGCAATCCAGGCTGACCTGGACAGGCTCAGCAAATGGATGGACAAGAACTTGATGGTGTTTAACACCAAAAAATGCAAGGTTCTCCACCTTGGGAGGAAAAACCTGCAGCATCCTTATAGGCTCGGCAGTGCTACGCTGGCTAGCACTATGGAAGAAAGAGACTTGGGGGTCATCATTGATCACAAGATGAACATGAGCCTGCAATGCGATGCTGCGGCTAGTAAAGCGACCAAAATGCTGGCTTGCATCCATAGATGCTTCTCAAACAAATCCCAGGACAGCATTCTCCCCTTGTACTCGGCCTTGGTGAGGCCACAGCTGGAGTACTGCATCCAGTTTTGGGCTCCACAATTCAAAAAGGATGTGGAGAAGCTTGAGAGAGTCCAGAGAAGAGCCACGCGCATGATCAGAGGTCAGGAAAACAGACCTTATGGCGACAGGCTGAGAGACATGGGGCTCTTTAGCCTGGAAAAGTACAGGCTTAGGGGTGATCTGATGGCCACCTATAAGTTTATCAGGGGTGACCACCAGGATCTGAGGGAATGTTTGTTCACCAGAGCACCCCGAGGGATGATGAGGTCGAACGGTCACAAACTACTTCTAGACCATTTCAGCCTGGACATAAGGAAGAATTTCCTTACTGACTGAGCCCCCAAGGTCTGGTACAGCCTGCTATCAGAGGTGGTTGAAGCACCTACATTGAACACCTTGAAGAGCAAATTGAATGCTTATCTTGCTGGGGTCCTATGACCCCAGCTGACTTCCTGCCCTTTGGGTGGGGGGCTGGATTCGATGATCTTCTGAGGTCCCCTCCAGCCCTAATGTCTATGGAATCTATGAAATCTATGAAAATCTAAAGGAGATGTCCTCAGGGACTGTCAGTCATACTTTGCTACAGGTATCCTCACTTTCTACCTCTACGAAGGCAGCAAGAAGAAGGAGGTCTGTTTTAGGTCAGTGTGAAAAAAGTTAAGAACTACTTTTTAGTAGAAGAGTGGACTAAACTGGATGGCCTTCGAGGCCCTTCCAAACCTCTGTTCCTAGGTGCCTCTACTTGCATTTTATTGGAAGTGTGGCTGTTTCTTTCAGAGCGGACTCTATTCTCACTTGATTGGATTTGAAATTGCTCCAACTTCCTGTATGTGGATCCCTTCACTTTCTAGTCAAGGAACACTGCAAGAGGAAATCTCATTGTGATAGAAGGTGCCTTATGTGGGGTTCCCTAAGATATGCACTACCCGCCGGATGTGGAGACTTTCCCTCAACTCTTCTGCCATGACTTGATATTATTACATAAAGAGTGTGTGCGTGTGTGGGGTGCAATTCAGTGGAGATCTTCTCCCCAGAGAGGCTCCATGGGGGGAACGGCAGTACTCACAGTTCGGGTGCTATGTTCCTCTGGGCTCTGCCTCCCCTACACCCTGTCCACTTGCCAACCATATGGGCGTCAGCAAGATGGTGATTCAGTCATGCTGTCTTGACTACAGCTTGCCTTGAGGAGAACCCCACGTCTGAGTGGGCTTTGTATTGGTACTTATCCGGCTCTCCCTTTTCTAGACTGGGAAGCCGTATGTGCATAAACTGGCGCCTACTCTCAGTGCCTCTGAGTAGGGCACTTTGCTCCTCCGCCTCCTCTCTCCCTCTTTTCCTTTTTTCTCCTTTTTAAAAAGAAATAGATCCCTGTGGTGAAGAGGAGTGTGGAGTTGCTGCCTTTCCCCCAGTCTCCTACAGGGGGCTCAAATGCCTCCCTTGTTTTGCTTGCCGGCATTGGACTGGCTGTGTTGCTCCTCTCCCCTGTAGGAGCCTCAGCGTGCCTCGTGTGCTCGACATCAAAGGACTCAAAAGCTCTTAGGTCCACACATTTTGGAGGAATCTAAAAGTCCCCCCCACACTCCCAACACTTTCTGGACATGTAAGTGCTCGTGTCTGAGCACGTGCAGGAGGCTGCGCCCTGCCCAGGAAGCTGCTATTCCTTTCACTTCCCAAATTCACATATACTGCAAGATGATAACGAATATAGACGTTTGAAATTTTAAAAACTGGACAGAAAAGCTACAATTCAACACTATAGCTCATTTACTGTGGGAATGAGATGTGGATCTTGCTGTCTGACATTGTGAAAAACTTCTTCCAACTTGACAAAACCAAAGCCATCTTTTGGAGGCAGATCACAGCACAACACTGCTCAGCAGGATCAGCCAGCTAGATGAACTTCGCTTGATAGAGAAATATTCAGGAGACCATTTATACCCTCTAAAACACACCTTTTCTGGTTATGTAATAATGCAGACATTAGATGATCCTTTGACATTTTGTTTTATAATTTAGGCAAAAACTAAATTATTTGTACATTCACAAATAATTTCATTAGAATTACTTTACAGACAGCATAGCAAAAACAAAACAAGAACCTCAAAGAAGGAACAAAAATCCTCCACAAACCACCCAAAAGAAATGGGAAGAAACAGACAAATCTTGCTCTAAGTTAAGAGAAAATGTTGTGGAAGAGAACCTCTTCTATTTGAGGTCCAGGGGGAAAAAAAACCTCTATCTTAACTTGCATCATTTTCTTTTTTCATTATTTTCTTTTGACCTTTTCTTTCTGCTGTTTTCATGCTCTGATTATACAGTTAATTTAATATTTTTCTTTGAAAGAAGCAGGAGAATAGTATTTCCAGAATTAATCAAACTGGAAAATTGTTTCTTTTATTAATTCTGACATCAGTGGGAATTAAGCACATAATTAAATATTAATAAGTATGGAAATACATATATGCTGAATTGGGACCAATATTTCCAAAGATACTATAATGTTCCATTGATTTAACAAATGTCCGTGTAGTAGATGTGAAGGGCTGGCTCGCAGGGATCATGATGATATAGCTTCAGGGAAGATTTGATGACCCATTGGTGGGATAAGTCATGTTACAAGTGGTGAATTAGAGTAGTCTTCACAGTTTTTAATACAGTACAAAACGTTTTATTGGAGTACCTTAAGCAAGAGTAAAATTTTTCAACAATTTTTCATTAAAACTTTTTAACATAATGGACTTTTCTTTATTTTAATTTTATGGGCTTTTTTCCAATTGTTTAGCAAGCAATTTACAACATATATTTTTGTGTGGTCACAAATTAAATGGAAATTAAAACGAAACAGACCAAAAATGTTCCTCGGGGGTTTTTTTCTTTTTTTTTCTCCTCTAAGCATCAATAGAGAGTAAACAGTGAAAATCTATAGATTCCCAGCAATGCATATGTTTCACTTTGAAACTATCTGAAACAAGAACTTGTTTGACATCATTGCATGACAAAATTAGGGGTAAATTGCAGGAATACTTGAAACAATTTTGAAATTGTTTTAATTGCCATCTTCTACAAATCTGTGTTGTAATGCTGTCCACTTCCACTGCTACATCACTAATGTAGAAATAGATAATGCATTTCTTAAAGCTTAAGCGCCTTGAGTCCTGCTATTAAATGATATTTGTGCTCCAAGTTATTTGTTTGTTTGTTTTTTACAGAAATTTCTCATCCCCGTTATCCAGAGAAAAGCAAATTTATATTCTTTCATACTCTAGAGAATTTGATCCCCGGGTAATGAAGGTCTCAGGTCTATGCGGGAGGCGTCTCTTCCCCAGCTTCTCGCACTGAACCGGCAGCAGCTTGTGAAGGGCTCGGGCAGAGGGCAGGCAGCTCTGTGGGTTGCCCCTTTATGTGTGGGGACAGAGATCCAGATCTGCCCCTGGGTATTATATGATCTGCAGCTAAAAGAAGGCAGTTCCTGCACAGCACAGGAAAAAGCTGCTCAAAATGCAAGAGCCTGATGCAGTGATTGTTTCCCAGACTCACTTGAAATGTGAAACAACTCCAGGTGTGTCTACCCCATAGTTTGTAGCAGAGCATGAAGATACCCAGTCTGCCTGTAAATAAGTTAGCCTGAGTACGGGGATCGTGTAGCCACATCAGTGTGCAGATTACTCTGCTACTTGGTTAGTCCAAAGAAACACTGCTTTGGGCTTCAACTGACTTTCACCAATTATTTGTCTACACTGGGGAGCTGTCATGACCACAGCTGGGAAGACATAGCTGTAGTGATAGCACCCGCTAGTGGAGATGGTGGCAACTGAATCTACCTGGTTTACTAATCTAACTGACTCTAACTACATCTCCCTGGCAGCTGAATTTACCTGCAGTTTATCTATATTCAGAGTTGTCATATAGTGGATTTAGGTATTATTATAAGTGTGATTGTATAGTGGGAAAAGTGAGGTAGAATTACATTTGATTCATACTCATAAAACAGACACTTATGTGACACTTACTTGTCTATGAGGCAAAACAAGATTTTGCCCTCTGTACTGTTGTTTCGTAACTCCCATAAAAACTGTGAAAAGTTATTTTGAGTCAACCTGAGAACAGTATTAAAACAGAGATTGCCACAGGTACGTATCGAGAAGGGGGCATCCTTAACTTTCCCAGCTTCCAGAGTCACACCCCAGAGCTCCTGGAAGCAGGGAAAGCCATGCAGGCACTCCCGAGGTTGAGGGGCCGGATCCTGCGTGGAAAATCCTGAGGCATGCGAGGCTGAGACCCCAAACCCAAAGACCTCCTGCCTGAGGTGGGTGGAGAGAGCAGGATGCTCCAGGCTGCCTGTGCTTTCCTGCTATAAAGAAAGTAGTTATCCACACAATAAAGCAGCATAAATTACTGCTACCTTTTTTAGCAAACACATTGTAGTGTGACATAGAGTACAGATATCTATTTGCTTTTGCTTTCTGCCACCACAAAATGTTTATGGCACCACAAAGGCAACAAAAGATGATGTCTGCATTTCTGTGCAGGATTGAATGGACACCTGGCAGAAGCCTGTGCCCAGTTTTACACAGCGGTGGACAGCCTTCTCAAACATATATGCCTGAAGCCAAGTCAAATGGGTTTCTCTTTTAATTGACTGAAAGTTAAAACACTCAGTGTAGGTCTCCTGTTCAGGGGGAGTAATTCCAGAATAACCATTCCCAATTAACTCTACATGTCAAAACACTTATTCTGAAGTAAAATTATCCACAGAGAAAATAATCAGGAGCACTCTGAATTTATACTCTTATTCTATATTAATTTCCACTCATTCCATTTTGTCAGAACCAAAGCTTGCCTTTCCATGGCCAAACTCAGGAACCAAATATCTCAGCAGCTTTTTCTGATGAGTCTTTGTTTTCCATCAGTTATCCCACGAGACTGTCTAACACTAGGACCCTGGGATAATTGCATCATTGTCTGTAAGTAAAACTCCTTTAGGCTTCTTGGCCTGTTGGAAATAGTGAAGGATTGTGAAACTGTTTGAAACTCTCAGACATTGCAAAACACCATCTCCACACTGCAGAGCATACAGCTCATTATGCAGGACTGATCAAAACTGTTCAACACAGATCTTTGAAAACTCCTGGCACTCTGGACTGGAAGAAGGCCAATATGGTGCCTAGCTTCAAGAAAGGGAGGAAAGTGGATCCGGCTAACTACAGGCCCATTAGCCTGACTTCTATCCCGGGGGAGGTCTTAGAAAAGTTTATTAAAGGGCCATCCTTAATGGACTGGCCAATGCCAACATCCTGAGGGATAACCAGCACGGGTTTGTTGCGGGTAGGTCTTGCTTGACCAATTTCACTTCCTTCTACGACCAACTGACCTATCACCTGGACAAGGGAGAAGAGATTGATGTCATATATCTTCAATGCCTTCAATCTAGTACCCCATTATCATCCCTTGGCAAAACTGGCCAATTGTGTCCTTGGTTCCACCATGATCCGCTGGCTGGGAAATTGGCTCTGTGGTGGGACCCAGAGGGTTGTAATTGATGGAAGTTAGTCATCATGGTGTCCTGTAACCAGTGGGGTCTCCCAAGGCTCTGTGCTTGCACCCATATTGTTCAACATCTTCATTAATGATGTGGACATCGGAGTCAGAAGTGGACTGGCCAAGTTCACCAATGACACCAAACATTGGGCAAAGCATCCACACCAGAAGAGAGGAGGGCGATCCAGGCTGACCTGGACAGGCTCAGCAAATGGATAGACAAGAACCTGATGGTGTTTAACACCGAAAAATGCAAGGTTCTCCACCTTGGGAGGAAAAACCTGCAGCATCCTTATAGGCTCGGCAGTGCTACGCTGGCTAGCACTACGGAAGAAAGAGACTTGGGGGTCATCATTGACCACAAGATGAACATGAGCCTGCAATGTGATGCTGCGGCTAGTAAAGTGACCAAAATGCTGACTTGCATCCACAAATGCTCCTCAAGCAAATCCCGGGACGTCATTCTCCCCTTGTACTCGGCCTTGGTGAGGCCGCAGCTGGAGTACTTTGTCCAGTTTTGGGCTCCTCAATTCAAAAAGGATGTGGAGAAGCTTGAGAGAGTCCAGAGAAGAGTCACGCGCATGATCAGAGGTCAGAAAAAGAGACCTTATGGCAACAGGCTGAGAGCCATGGGGCTCTTTAGCCTGGAAAAGCACAGGCTCAGGGGTGATCTGATGGTCATCTGTAAGTTTATCAGGGGTGACTACCAGGATCTGGGGGAATGTTTGTTCACCAGAGCGCCCCAAGGGATGACGAGGTCGAACGGTTATAAACTACTAAAAGACCATTTCAGGCTGGACATAAGGAAGAATTTCTTTACTGTCCGAGCCCCCAAGGTCTGGAACAGTCTGCCAGTGGAGGTGGTTCAAGCACCTACATTGAACACCTTCAAGAGTAAATTGGATGCTTATCTTGCTGGGATCCTATGACCCCAGCTGACTTCCTGCCCTTTGGGCAGGGGGCTGGACTCGATGATCTTCCGAGGTCCGTTCCAGCCCAAATGTCTATGAAATCTATGAAACACTCTCCACGCTTGCCAGAGCCATTGACGCAGTACTCTGAAGAGCTTGAAGAAGACAAATCTCATGTTGCCTCGAACAGCTCTATTGGCATGTCACTGTATCTGGACCCCATGTTTCCTTTTTACCAGTGCACGGTATAATCATTCTAGACCTCATTCATTCAACATGGTCTAAAATGTAATGAAAAATCTTGATTGTCACCTGACTCAACACATGATTTTTCATTTAGGGGAAAAGGGAGGGAGATATCAGGGATAACCCTGGAATTTCTGTTTCAGCGACTGTTTTAATTCTGCACTTTCATAAGTTTATTCAAACTATGGTTGTTCCCCTTGTATATGTGTACGTGCTGTCCTCCTGCTATCTCATCCAGTACACAACGGTGGTAACCAGCGCTCTATGTTTCATAGTTTCATAGTTTCTTATGTTCTCCAGACAAATACTTTTCTCCCATTCCCTTGTGTTTTGGATCAAGTTTCAGTGAAGAAGATGCCTTCCTCATTGTGCCAAATCTCCAGCGTCTCCACATAGCTGCCTGGTTTACTCACATTCTTCATTACTTTTCATATTTGCAAGGTGGAATCAGGTAGGTGTCTGCTCCGTACTAATGTGTGCTCTGCTTCTGCTGAAAGGTTTATTTAGTTTTCTATTGGCACATTGCACCAATTCTAGTCTTTCCTAGCAAATGAAAAAGAATTTGTGAGAACTTCTAGATCACATTAACATCATTGTGTAGGAAGAAACAATAAGTACATCTAAAATAAAAAAGTTTTCCTCTTTCTCTCAAAGCATACAGAAGAATAGCTCTTTATCTGTCGCCCGATCATATTTCCATATTTCTGTGTGCTTCGATGTTCCTCGTTCCCACAGTATCCTAACATCCTCCTTCTCCTCGCTCCACTGGCTTTTCAAAGCCAATATGGAGCAGGAAAATTCTCTTTTACGTGATATTTCAATGATTTGATATTTGTATCTAATCCCAAAATGTGATTAAATCATCAAGGTGCCAAAATTTTTTCTGGGATACAATGTTCAGAAAATATCCAATTAAACACGTTGACATTTCTATGACAAGGAAATACACATGTTGTATTTATTCGGGATAGTCTATCATTTCACAGACACTGAAGATTTTATGTCAGTCAGTCAGCTGCAGTTAAAGTTGCTCAGCCCTTTCTATTTTAAACCTGTGTTTTCATTTATTTGACACTTTACCAGTCCAGGCTGAAACTCTGCCAGGTGGTAATCCATGTCATGTTGATTATCTCAAATTTCTCTTTTTACTTCTGAGCTTATTTTGGGGTGTTTTTGGTACATTTTACAGCCCTGTTTACAGTTGTTGGACCTGATCAGCCAATCACTGCCATTGTGGGGGAAGACATCATATTGCCATGCCGCCTATCCCCCAATATGAGCGCTAAGAACATGGAAGTCAGGTGGTTCTGACCTGAGTTTCCAAATGATGCTCATCTGTGCCGTGATGGGAGAGATCAGTTTAGACAACAGTTACCAGAATACAGGACAAGGACAGCGTTTTGGAAAGGTGGACTCAACAGATGGAAATGTTTCCTTGACGATTCTCAATATTAGACCTTCAGATGAAGGGCGATACATCTGCTTTGTTGAGGATGGTATTACTTATGAAGAAGCTGTAATGGAACTGAAGGTAGCAGGTCAGTGGCTTGTCTCAGTTTATCTGCGTGGTTTTCAGGTTTTTTCTCTTTCGAAGTATGCCAGCTTCATGGAAGCTATGTATGAATTATTTTACAATTAGACACTGTATTTCAATTTTATCCAGCCATTTTCACATTTCAGGCATATTTTAATTTTTGTCAGTATTTAATAGTTTTAAGCAACATCTCAAAAGCAACTTGTTTTTCTTTGCTCTTGATTTCTCAGTGCTTGGGACCTTCTAATTTCACATCCAAGTTATATCCATTGTTTCTTGGACCAACATTGACTTTTAGCCTAAATAGTGCTTTTTCGTTCATCATATTTACTCCCCAATATAGTTACAGATAGCAAACATATCCCTTTCTGCCTCTGTTTTCCTAGGTTGTAAAAGCCCAGATGTTCCCCTGAGATAAACCTTTCTCTTTTCAAACCCCATACCTCAGTTACAGTCCTAATTTCCTTCTTTTTCTGTTTAATTTGAATCTTGCCAGTCTGTAGTCAGTCAATTCCCAGGATAAGTTTCTACAACCAGCCCTTCTTAGCAAAACCTTGTAACCATTTGCCCAGTAGAGAGACAAGATTTTAGCCTCCGATCTGGACCTCTGTTGGAAGTTTAGACATGAAATTAACATACACCTACAATCTCCTTAATCACCACCACTCCATCATGGGTGGGCGACCCCGTCCCCATTTCCCTCCAGCCTTTACCCTATCTTTATATATGGCTTTTTTAATAATCTACAGTTCTCGGATTGCATTTGTTCACATGTCATTGTTTTATGGAAACTTCTGAAGCTGAACTGAACCAGTTCTGTTGTGGACTTGGATGATGTCAATTGGTTGGGATTTATGTTCCTTTGAAATGTACACTTCTGGGAAGGGAGGATTTCTTATCCCCTTCCTTTCACCTGATCTAGAGTTTTCACTGATGTGGCTGCTTTGTTTTCACATCCAAGAGACTTGCACACAAATATCTATTATAAAACAATATTCAATACATTTAGTTACATTAATCATTACTATAAGATAAAGCAATAATATAATTTCATGGATATCACAGAGTGTAGCGTCAGAAGAGACCTATCAGATCATTTAGTCTGACCCCCTGCCCTGGGCAGGAAACAGTGCAGGGTCAGATGACCCCAGCAGGTGTTTCTCCAATCTCCTCTTAAATACCTCCAAGAAGGGCGATAGCACCACCTCCCTTGGAAATGTATTCTTATTTTTGGCATCCCTCACTGTGAAGAATTTTTTCCTGATGTCTAGTCTAAATTTGCACTCCTGCCATTAGTGGCCATTTTTTCTAGTCACCCCAGTGGCCGTCTGATAAACATTGTATCCCATATTTCCTGCTGCCCCGTCTGATGAGTTTATAGATGGCCACAAGATCACCTGTCAGCTTTCTCTTGCAGAAGGTGAAGAGATTCAGGTCCATTAACTGGTCGTCCTGAATCCTTCCTAAAGTCTGGTGCCCAAAACTGGATGCAGTACTCCAGCTGCGGCCTGACCAATGCTACAAAGAGGGGAAGTGTCACCTCCCTAGACCTGTTTGTGATTCACCTACTTATGCAAGAAAGAGTGTGGTATTGCTTTATGTATTAGGGATGTCCGAAAAGGCACTGTTTTGTTTCACTTGAGTTTCAAGGTTTTGATGGAACAGCGTTTTATATTGAATTTCAGTTCAATTTGAAACAGCTCTTCCAACAGCCGTACTGTTTCGACTGTTTCCATGTTTCACTAGCTCAGATGGGGATGGGATGTCAGCCCATCTGGGCTGACTTCCTGTCCCCTGAGTGATCTTGAGCCAGGGATGAAGCACTATGGTTGAAACATTTTGACTTTTGAAATGTTTTGACTAGCCTCATTTTGTTTCAAGGCTGTTTCAACGCCCTTTGTTTCCTTTCAATTTTGCTGTTTCAGCCTCAAAATGAGTCAAAAACATGTCAAAACGAAACGGTTGGGGAAATATTGCACAGCCACATTACTTATTACTTCATCGCATTAATGACTTGTTCATTTTGGAGTTGACTACAACTCCAAGATCCCTTCCCGCTGCTGTGCTACCTGGGATGGCACCTCCCAGGCTATAGGAGTGTTGATGATTCTTCCTCCCTAGATGCAACACATGGGACTTGTCTTTGTTAAACTGCGTCCTATTCTGTTCTGCCGACTTCCCCAGCCTGTCCAAATCCACCTGGACTTGCTCCCTACTCACAAGTTTGTTTCAACCCCACTTGATAGTTTGGTGTCATCTGCAAACAGGAACAGAGTGCTTTGTATTCCCTCATACAAGACAGTAATGAATATATTGAACAGTACTGGTTCCAGACTCTGTCCTGGAACTGGATAATATATATAATACTATATTTGGATTACCTGCTTTAAGCCCTTCTGCTCTGTTTAATCTGATCTTCTTAAGTTTCATTTGCTTTCTTTCCTTTGCCTGATGTCATGTCTGCAAAGGTTCATTCTGTGGTTACTCAGAAACAGGCTTTTGGGACTTCTGCTAAATTGACACAGAGATTTAAGAAATATAATTTCTTCCTTTTCTAGATTTAGGCTCTAGGCCTGTAATCGCTGTGGAGCATTACCAGAAGGGAGGGATCCACGTGACGTGTCGATCAGCTGAGTGGTACCCAGAGCCCCAGGTGCTGCGGAGAAATGCCCAGGGGCATCATATACCATCACTCTCTGAAATAATATCCCCAAAGGTGAATGGCCTGTTTGAAACAGAAATTTCTGTAGTCATAAACGGACATTCAAACCAGAACTTGTCCTGTTGGATCAGGAACAGCCTCCTCGACCAGGAGAAGGAATCAGCAATTCATATATCAGGTCAGTTTCCATCCAAACCCGACAGTGAACCACCTCCGCTGGAAACCAAGTGACACACGAAGCAAACACACATGGCTAGCATTTCCACGGGGTCATGATAGAAATCCATTGAACTGTGTGTTCGCAGTTTATCTGAACCTGGATTTTATCTCCCTTGAACTTCGGAAATTTTACCTTAAAGAAACTGGCAGACACAGTCACTCAAACTATCATCGAGTCCATCCCCCTGCCGCAGGGCCAGGAAGTCACCAGGGATCACAGGATCCCAGCAAGATAAACATCCAAGTGTCTCTTGAAGGTGTTCAAAGTAGGTGCTTGAGCCACCTCCGGCACCAGTCTATTCCAGACCTTGGGGGCTTGGACAGTAAAGAAGTTCTTCCTTACGTCCAGCCTGAAATGGTCATGGAGAAGATTGTGACCGTTTGACCTTGTCTTCCCTTGGGGCGCTCTGTTGATTCCCACCGATCCTGGTGAGTCACCCCTGAGAAACTTATAGGTGGCCACCAGATCGCCCCCGAGCCTGCACTTGTCCAGGCTGAAGAGTCCCATGGCTCTTAGCCTCTCATCATAGGGTCAGGAAAAGAGACCTTCGGCTCCCTGCAATTCGGGTCTGACTCGACCCTCCCCTCAGCCCCTACTCCTGCTTCAGGTCCGAACCCACTCCCCACCTATCCCCACTTCAGGTCCAACGCCACCCCATCCAGTATGGGTCTGACCCTGGCCCCCTCACCCCTTTTCAGGTATGAACCAGCTTTCCCCTCCCTGCTTTGGTTCTGAGTCCGCATGCCCCCGCCCCCCTGTTAGGGTTTGACTGCACTCCCCCCTTCCCTCCTCCTCTGCTTTGGGTCCAACCCTGCCTCTCCACCCTCCCCGCTGCTTCAGGTCTGACCTTGATCCCCACCCCACCTTCCCACTGGTTCTTGTCTGAACCTGCTCCCCCCTCCCTTTCCCTCCACTAAGGCTCCTACTCCAGGCCCCCCATTCAATTCAGCACTTCCTCTCCCCCCAGTTCGGGTATCACCCCACTTCCCCCGCTCCGCCTGTTTGGGTCCTATTCTGCCCTGCTTCGGTTCTGCCCCCGCCAGCCCTAAACCCCTCGTTTGGATCTGACACTGCCCACCCCGCTTTGCATAGTAGCACGCTCCCCACCTCCACCCTGGTTTGGGTCTGACACCGCTCCCCACTCCCTCCCCTCAACTGAGGGTCCTACCCTGCCCCCCCAGTTCAGGTCTGACCCCACCCCTCCTCCTCCCTGGTTTGGATCCAACACCATCCACCCTGCTTCAGGTCCACCCCCCGGTCAGTCAGGTCCGACCCCGTTTCCCACCCCTCCCCTGCACATCAGGTTCAACCCTACCCGCTCTCTTCCCTTTGGTTCTGACCCTGTTCCACCCTTCCACCCCACTTCAGGTCTAACACCACTCCCCCCGGTTCGGGTCTGATCCCAGCACCCCACTCCCCACTTCCCCCACTTCAGGTGTGATCCACCCCCCTGGTAGGGTTAAAAACCCGCCCCCCAAACACCACTTTCAGGTCTGATCCCACTTCCCCCCCGCTTTGGGTCTGACCAATCTTTCCCCCCATTCTCCCCACTTCTGCTCCAACTCTGCTCCCTCCCCCCAGTTTTGGTTTGACCGCCCCCCCCGACCCCTGGTTCTGTCCAACCCCACCCCCTTCCCCCACACCATTCACATCTGATCCACCTCCCTTACGCCGGATCAGATCTGACCTCACTTTGCCCCTCCTCCCCACTTCAGGTCCGAACCCACACATCCCCTGCCACCATTTGGGTCCAATCTGGCTTTTCTGAATGGAGGACCCTTTAGCATATAGTTCTGTAAGTGTGATTATTTTGGCTTTTATGCACTATTTAGATGTATAATAGTGCTTACCCTAGACCTTCCTCCTGAGCATGCTCAGTACCCTATACTATGGCTGTGAAGATATTGGAGCATGTATGTAATTCCATATAGATCCCAAAGCTTTACTCAGAAAAAAAAGACCAACGGCTAGCAGTTGTGTGATGATGGAGAACATGGAGGAGTATTTAAAGTATTTCTGGATTTTGTTTCTAACAGATTCACATAAAGATTGATCCTCTTCCATTACAGGTAGAAAAACTATCCAAACACGGCATAATTGCCAAAAATCGCAGTTATATGGCTAAATAATTTCCACTTAGCTGTGTAAAGGTGAGCTAGCATGTTTCCTGTTTATTCATGATAAATCACTATGGAAAGTCAGTTTGGTGGTTATTAAAGCATATTTCTGATTTTTTGCAACTCTAGGAGTTGCTGCTCTCATTCATATCTCAGGCAACTCCTGAGATGAACTATTAATGGATGGCCTTGGAATAAATACATCTGATATTTTTTCACCAATAACAAACTAAAGCAAGCCCCCTGGGCATCTTGTTTTTCAGTTCTCTTTTTTCCGAGTGTGAATCCCTGGATGGTGGTGCTGAGCATGATCCTAGTGGTTCTGTTAAGTTTCACAATCCTGAATGTATATCTCTTCAAAATAAAAGGTAAATACAGGGTGGGGGGGATATATAGTATAGTTAGTGAATAATTTTATTCTAATAAATCAAAGCGTGTATGAATAAGATTTTACTGCAGACAAGCAAAGGGAGGCAGGTAGGCACTGTGCCACACCCCAAACCTCCAGCACAGCAAAGTGCAATTGGCAGGGGGTGCCTCCACTTCCAACTTATGGAAGAGGAGGACTTCTCAGCAACTGGACCCTGGATACTGCTGGTGGTATGCAGATAAGCACCACAGAGAGGTTGTTGCACAGAGCACAAAGTGCCAGGCTTAAACTTATGAAGTAGTATATGTAGTGAAGCACTTAATCAATGTATCTTTTTTCTTGAATTCAGGAAATCTTCAACGAGAACTTGGTAAGTTTTTTCTGTGTCCAGCACAGCTTTTTCCACGGTATTCAACATAGCTAGAGCTAGCTGTTAGATTCATACTCTCCATGCTAGAAAGAACAGAAAACCGACAGGAACACTAAGATGCCCTTGGTCATGAATGCTTTGCTCAGCGCTCTCAGACACTCCTTCCTGGCCTCTGTCATCGTTATTAGCCCAGAGCGCTGCCGCTGTTGCAGCAGTTCATGAAGTGAAATTGGAACATGAATGTAACTGGAGATGCTGCCATTAATTAGTTTGAACCAAAGCTTAAGGTGCCATCTCAGTGTGGTTGGGAATCAGTGAAGATACTTCAACATGTGTCTCATGTATACAAGGTACCCCAAGCCATGGAGAAAATAGGCATCTTTATGCTGCACCTACTAGAAACTTCTCGGTCAGGTCAGAGAGAATGACTAATGGCAATCTAGCCTAGATGGCAATAATGGGAGTATCTCTGGAGCCAGGCCCTCCCCTGGGAAATGGTACAGCAGGTCCAAGTCAGTGGTGTCTTTGGATAGTAAGGCTCCCTGGTAGGGCTGTGCAAAATTTTGTCACTAGTTTTGTTTCAATGCTGTTTCAATCTGTTTCAAGGTCTAAATAGCAAAATCGAAATGAAACAGATATGGTCACAAGAGCCTCGAAAAAAACAAGGCAAGTCAAAACGTTTCGATGTTTTGCCAATAGGCTATAATGGGGAATGATGAAACAGCCTATAACTTTGTCATGTCTTGCCAGATTTGGATAAGACTTGCAGAAATGGGAGCCACTTCTGAGGGCATAAAGTATGCACACAACGCTTCAAGAAGATAGGTGGAGGGGATTCAGAGAAACTACACTCCAAAATCTTGAGATCCAAACTTGTATCACATGTATGTGATAATGCACAGCAGGGTCAAAACTGCAGGCATGCTAGCCCCTGCTGAGGCCACGAAGCCTGCCAAGTGTCAAGGAGACACTGTGGGGTTTGCAGGGAAATGCACCTCAAGCTGTGTACAACAAAACTCATGACATGGGTGACACTGTGTGCGTTAAGGCATAGCAGGGTGAAAGCTGAAGGCCTGCTAGTCCTTGCTGAGGCCATGATGCCTGCCAGCTGTCACCGAGATCAGTGCAGGGGGGCTTTTGGGCCTTGCACCCCTAGCTGCTGACAGGCAAAACTTGTGACATGGGTGCTTGTGCTGAAGATCCCCCATCACTTGTCACAAACCTGAGGGCCGTATGAACATGAGCCGGCAGTGCGATGCTGTAGCCAGCAGGGCCAACAATACGCTGGCAGGCATCAATTGATGCATCTGCAGCAAAACGATTGCAAAGAAGTGATTCTCCTGCTCTACTCAGCTCTTCTCAGCATGGTGAGATGCAGCTGGAGTACTGCGTCCAGGTCTGCGCTCTGCACCTTAACAAGGACGTGGAAAACCTTGAGAGAGGCCAGAGAAGGGCTACCCATATGATCAGAGACTTGCACGGCAAGCCATATGAAGAAAGGCTGAGGGGCCTAGGACTCTTCAGCCTGAAAAGAAGGCCAAGAGGAGACTCGGTAGTGGCTTACCATTACCCCAGAAGTGTACATCTAGGGCTCGGTGAACAACTGTTCACCAGGGCACCCTTGGGGAAAACTAGGAGTAATGGTCACAAACTCCTAGAAGATGGTTTGAGGCTCAACATTAGGAAAAAGTACTTCACAACTAGGGTGTCCAGACTGTGACCATTACTCCTAGTTTTCCCCAAGGCTGCCCTGGTGAACAGTTGTGCACCGAGCCCTAGATGTAGCTTTTGGTATAGCAGTAATTGATGCAGGCCAGCGTATTGTTGGCCCTGCTGGCTACAGCATCGCACTGCCAGCTTGTGTTCATACTGCGTCCAATTATTATCCCCAGGTCTTGGTGACAAGTGATGGGGGATCTTCAGTCCTGCTGCGTGATGAGAGGCAGCAGTTGCACAAGCACCCATGTCACGAGTTTTGCCTGTCAGCGGCCAGGGGTGCAGGGCCCTAGAGCCCCCCGCACCGATCTCCTCAACAGCTGACAGGTGTCATGGCCGCAGCAGGGCCTAGCAGCTAGGCCTGAAGTGGTTTCCTCCTCCCCTGTGCCCCGAGACAGACAGTTACACAAACACCCATGACACGAGTTTTGCTTGTCCACAGCTTGAGGTGCAGTTCCCCCCAAATCCCAGTACCTATCCCCTTGAAACTTTGCAGGATTCATGGGCTCAGCAGGGGCTAGCATGCCTGCAGTTTTGACCCCACTGTGGGTTAACACATACAGGTGTCATGAGTTTTCCTTTCAAGATTTGGGGTACAGTTTCCCTGAACTCTCTGCACCTACCTCCTTGAACCATGGCAGGCTTTGTTGCCTCAGCAGGGGCTACCGTTCCTGTAGTTTTGACCCCACTGCAGCTTCACACTATACACATGACATGATTTTTGCTGCTGAAGATAATGTGGTACAGTTTCTCTGAATCCTCAGCATCTATCTTCTGAAATCTTGGCATGCTTCATGCCCTCAGAAGGGGCTACCTGCAAGTTTCATTGAAATCAGGCCAGAAATGACACAGTTATAGCCTGTCGAACTTCCCCATTATATCCTATGGGTGAAATGTCAATACAGAGTCAAAATGACAAAATGTTTTGACAGAAAGGAACAGAACAGCCATTTCGACTCAGGACAAACATCAAAATGAAACACTGTTCTGTCGAAATGTCCAAATGCTGGTCGAATGGAGTGCTTTCATTTTGCACGGCCCTACTCCCTGGTCACCACAGTTAAGAATGACCTAGAGATTTGACATCACTTTGATGGATGAGGTCCGTATGGATTTACTGACGTGAAGGGACAGTGTCCCAGTTAGTCCAGTTGCCCCATTTGTGTCCAGCATCACTCTGGTCATTCCTGGCTTTTGCTTTGGCCAGATGCTCCTCATCCAAGAATCCTTCTACAGCTGCATTTCTTCACATAAATGTTCACCACTATTTCTCTTCGTTTCAGGGTGGAAAAGAGCTGTGATCTGTCCAGGTAATGAAAGTTCATATTGAATCAATGGTCTCTTCCTGTTATTTCAATTCCCTTTGTTTCCTTTCCAGTCAAATTCTTAGGCTCACTAATAGTTTCTGGCAAGAAGTCCTTGTTATTAAGGTCAAAGAACTCAAAATCTCCTATGGTCAGATTTTTTTGGAAGGAACCTAGAAGTCCCCACCACACACGGCACTTTCTGTTTCCCCTTGTGAGTGGAAATGGCAGGTTTTAATCATGTAAGTGCTAATTCCTCTTTTGCACAAGTAGAAATACTATTTCCCCTGGCAGCCTGGACATGTAACTATACCCGTGTCGTCTGAGCATGTGCAGGATGTGATCTGTGTGTGTGGTCCTCTGACAGAAAACCTGTCACAGACTCTGTATCTCAGTTATTAATTACGGCACACTGAAGGTTTAGATCTATTTTGTCCCAATGTGACATTGCAGGCAATAATGCCTTGTTTATACATCTCTTCTACTGAGTTCTCATGTCTGATTCCGTGGTTGCTTTCAGGGCTGGGACAAACCGCACCGCCTCTGGAAAAAGGTACAGTGTTCAGACTGTATCAATTGCCAAGTCTCTCCAGCACTGGGAGCCTATTAATTTATATCTTGTAATAGATGAATACTATTGAGTTTAATATAGGTATTAATTGTTAATTAAGATTACTATATATATTAATAGTTGCTTGTCGGATAGCATGGAGATGTGTCCTCTGGCATTTCTAGACCAGTGCTGGTGGATGGCAGGGAGAGTAATGAGTGTAGGAATAAGGAAAAGATCACTCTAGTTATATCTAGCGTTTAAGCCTCCCCTCCTATAGCATTGACTTTTTCCTCTTTTGGAGGTAGGAGACTGGATTAGACGTATCATTGGTCCGACTCACTATGTCAGGTTTATGTTCATAGAATCATAGAAGTCGGGTCGGAGGGACCTTGTCGGTCTTCTAGTCTGACCCCCAGCCTGGGCAGGAGAAAAACTGGGCTCAAATGATCCCAGCCAGGTAGGCATCAAGCCTCCTCTTAAACATCACCAGGGTAGGAGCCAGCACCACTTCCCTCGGAAGTTGGTTCCAGATCCTAGCCGCCCTGACCGTGAAGTAATTTTTATGGATGTCTAATCTAAACCTGCTCTCCAACAACTTGTGGCTGTTATTCCTTGTTATGCCAGGGGGCACTCGGGGAAACAAGGTTTCTCCCAAACTCTTCTTGTCCCCCCTGTGAGTTTATAGGCAGTCACCACGTCCCCCCTCAGCCTTCTCTTGTGAAGCCTGAACAGGTTCAGGTCCCGCAGTCTCTCATTGTATGGTCTGCCCTGCTGTCCCCAGATCATGTGAGTGACCTCCTCTGGACCCTCTCCATGCTGTCCACATCCCTCCTGAAGTGCGGCACCCAGAACTGGATGCAGTACTCCAGCTGCGGCCTGACCAGTGTTGCGTAGAGGGGGAGGATCACCTTCTTGGCCCTGCTTTAGATGTACCTGTGGATGCATGACAAGGTGCGGTTAGCCCTGCCAGCCGTGGCCTCGCATTGTTGGCCCATGTTCATCTTGGAGTCAGTAATGACAGCAACAGACATTCCCAAATTGAAAGGGATCACATTAGACACTGATCTGCTTTACACACAGTCCCATTGTCCCACATTTGGTCTCCTGCCTGATGTCGGAGAACAGGTGATGTGTCCTCTGTCCCTCCCTGCCTCACATCAGGTCCTGCAGTGACACAGATGCCAGGGAGTCCCTGGTGCCCTGTGCCCCCTTGTCCAGATCCACCCTGACCCATGCTTCGGGCAGAGGCACAGTGCAGGACGGGGTGGAGGGAGAGGTGGGTGCAGGAGCCAAGATATCTCCAGTGTAGGTCAGCATGGTCCAGGCCTGGAGGTGAAGGGCATGGGAGATTACTCAGCTCCTGTGCCCCCTACACTGGGACTCACACTGATCTGTTCCTCTGCATGGGCCAGTGCAGGACCCAGCACAGGTCCCGGGGTGGTGGCCCCAGGTCACGCAAATCTCGGAGTAAAGGTACAAAACACACAGTGTTCCCTGAGTCCTGTGCCTCCACACCTGGACACACACTGGTTTTACCACTTACAGGGATGTGAAGGCCTCCCTATACATGTAAAAAAACAGGCAGGTCCCTCAGAGGCCTGAAGGGATCAGGACTGGGCCATTGAAGCCCCCTCAAGCTGCCAGAGCACCTGTCTGGGGTGGAGAATGTGTTTCTGCCCATAGTGTTACGTGTGCCCATGCCCAATATGATAGATCCCAATCTGGCAGTGGGTGGGGATGTCACTCCTCATGACAGGACTCTCACATCCTCATGCATTTCAAAGCACACCATGAGATGTGGCAGCCCATGACACAATAATGGATCTGCATGGGACTGCACCTGCTTCTCCAGAACCTTCTTTGCCTGTCTCCTGCAGAGATTTCTGAGAGGTCCTGTCCCCCTCCTCCTGATCTCCCCCTTCCCCCAATTCCCTGCCATGTTTGGCTACACAGCCAGCAAAGTGCCCCAGCCACTATCCCAGGCCAGGCCTGCTCTACCTCAACCACTGGATGCTGCTGTTCTTACCTCCCTTATTGCCTCTGTTATAGAAAAGGCAGCACAAAGTCGTGATCTGTGGAAAAGGGGCAAAGTGAACTTTCTGTCTGAAAGAACAGCCTGACAAATATAGAAATTGGAAAATGGGGAAAATAGGAATGTAGTTGAAATCAAGGAGAGAGCAAGAAAAGTATGGGTATTTCAAGCAACAAAGCAGGGCGAGAAAGGAGAAATTAAATATACATCATAATAAAAGGACTAGGGAGAAAGTCACTTCAGTGAAAAACCTTACTGGGCAAAGACTGGAAGGCCTGAGTATTGTGGGGCCAGGATCAAAATATTTTTGGGTGGAACAACAAAAAAAAACCATACTTGAGGCTGACCAGACAGTCGGAGGACAGAGCAAGAAGCTGCCTGCTGAATAGACCTGGACAAAGGGGCGTTGCAAGGGAATGGAGTTGGCCGTCGTGGCTGAGTGGAGGAGCTATGCGAGCTCCTGTTTTCACATTCATAAACCAAGACAACTTTGTCTAAACTGCGAGTTTTTGGTCTATCTCTACTTCTTTCCTCTGCTGTCTCCACCTACCCAGTGCTGCTGTCTCTTCCTTTTTGTGATCTCTTCCCCTGTGTGTCTGTTCACTCTCCCGTAGCTTTCGCTCCTTTCCTCCTGCTTTTTGCTCCCCACAGTTTGCTTGTCATCAAAATGAGTGGTGACGAGGGAGAGAAAGAATCCAGCTTTTCTCTCCTGCAGTCATCCACCCTGTCCATGCGGGGATGCCACTCTCCTTTTATGTCCATTGTTCCCTGCTGGGGACACAGCAGTTCTTGAAACAGCCACTGACTTGTAGGGACTATTTGGGGACTACTCCTCTCAATCATACTTGCTATAAGCCCAGACAGATGGAGCAGACGTTTCCATAAGTTGGAAGAGGAGGCGAGCTGGTATAATTTCAGTAGTTTTGGGGGTTGCTTTCGTTTTCCATCCAGCCATCATGAGATAATCTTTCATCTTTCCTCATTTATTAGAGGATGGGCACTTGATGCCCAAAATTTTATCCAACAGCTCTTCCAAATATAGTGTCAAACTGATATATATGATGTTTAAGAGCAGGCTGAAAAGTCCACAAAGAAAAATACTGCTGAGAGGCCACAAACAGGATAATCATGAGCTTTCTGTATGCAGTTTAACATTTGGAATGTGAGCTGATAAAAAGGGATGGTACAAACTGAACCTACCTTGAACCCACTAGCATAAGTAACAGTGCTGAAAAGAAAGTTGCATGTTTGATGATAAGGAAGATGCTTATGTGTAAGAACTGCTCAAAACCTATTATTGTGTAGCTGTAGAAATTAACTAATAAGACCATAGATAATACTGCAGAAGCTATCTACAAAGCAGACTCAGTGCTTCAAAGACACAGCTGAAACAATCAAAGATACAGTCCTCTTCCCTGTTACTTAACAAGCCAAAAGCCAGTTTGAACTTATTAGGAGTTTTCTGACACTGACCTAATATCTTGTTTTCTTTCACAGTGGGAAATTCCCACCTGCATGCGTATCGTGTCATGCGCACCAGAAATTTTTTAACTAACCATAGAGCTTGAGTCAATTAAGTGTAGCATCTGTGATGCAAAACTGTCTATATAAACTTGCTTACTTGTTATCAAGGGGGGCTGGTTCTTGGAGGAGACGGGCTGCTCTTTGTTGTTGTATGCATGCTTCAATAAAGAGCTTTGAGATAAGACCTTGCTGGTGTTGCCTGTCTCTTGCGGTCAGACAACGGACCTGGGAAGTTGGGGTTCGAGTCCCTGACAAAACCAATAAGAGATACCACAAAACATTGTTGCCTCCTGGACCAGCAGAGCTCCAACAATACCCTCACTCTCTTTATTAAGACACCAAGTACATTCCTGGCTTCTGACACAGTTATCTTACCTTTACTTATGTCACTTATGGCTTCCTCACTCCCACTTCCCCACACATTATCTCTCCACTTTTCCCTTAAGCTCTTCCTATTTGTGTATGTATGTCAATCCCTCTCACCTGCTATGTCTTAGACTGGTCTTTTTGGGTAAGCTCTGAAAAATTTGGAAATTGGACCTGCACTTGAAGCCTGGGACACAACATATCTTTGTGATGTGGACTGATCTGCTCCAAATGTTATATTTCTTTGGCTGTCTCTTTCTGGAGGGGGAATGCCTCTCTAGGAAATGACCCCAAAATATGAGAGCGGGGAAGGTTTAAATGAGTGGGATTGAAGACAGGCAGTGGACAGTGCTCGGGGAGGTGAGCTGTATCCATGCTCTCCCCTTCACACCCTCTGCTGGGCTCTCCTGAGCCCCAGGGTCTCTCCTCCCTGCCTGTGACCGGCAGGTGCAGGAGGGGAACGATCCCGTGTCCCAGCCCTGGCCCAGCCGGTGCGTTTCTGTCCCTGGCCCGTCTCTTCCTGCCGGGGGGGAATTGGCCCTGCCCTTTGCTGAGGTCTCCGGACTCCTTCCCGCTCAGGTCAATCCCGGATTCACCTCCAGCTGCAGCCAAAGCTGCCCCTGCCTCGATCACCCCCTGTCCTCGGGCTGAGCTCTGCTCCTCACGCTCCCGTATCTCCTTTCCCCGCAGAGGTGACTCTGGATCCAGACACGGCTCATCCTGAGCTCATCCTGTCTGACCATGGGAAGAGTGTGAGACAGACAGACACACCGCAGGATCTGTCTGACAATCCTGAGAGATTTGACTCTGAGCGCTGTGTGCTGGGCCGTGAGGGATTCACCTCAGGGAGACACTGGTGAGAGGTGGAGGTGGGGGAGGGGGGATGGTGGAGAATGGGGGTGGCCACAGAGTCCGTGAGGAGGAAGGGAAAGATCAGATTTAGCCCTGAGGAGGGGGTCTGGGCTGTGTAGTGCTGGGGGGATCACTACGAGGGTCTCACTGCCCCTGAACCCACCCGCCTGTCCCTGCACCGGCTGCTCAGCCGGGTCGGGATGTATCTGGACTTTACTTTGGGGCAGGTGTGGTTTCTCGATGCTGACACCGGGGCCCTGATCTTCACCTTCCCACTGGCCTCGTTTGCAGGGGACATGATCCGGCCCTGGTTTTGGGTGCTGTTTGGTGAAATCAAGCTCAGACGGCGCCGGTGAGAGGGAAAGGAAACATACAAGACAGGACGTGTTAGTTGTCCCTCTGGCCTCAGTCGTGCTCATGTCTGTGACCCTGGAGGACTCCTCTCCCTGCAGACGATCAGCGGGGCCGTGTCCGTGACCCTGGACACGCAGGCTGGGTTTCTTCATCCTCCAACCACGGAGAGCAGGACGTGGCTGAGCTGGACGGTCCGTCTCTGGCCCGTGGGTCATTTCCTGCATGACCGAGGGCCCTCGGGGGCCTGTGGGGTCCGGCACTGGCGGGTGCAGCTGCGGGGGTCGGGTGAGGGGCGGCGAAGAGGAGGCTCCAAAACCCGGGGCCGGTTGTGTTGGGAAATGCAGTTGTACCTGGCCCTGGTGTTCATTGCAGCGCTCCTTGCTCAGAGCCTGCGGTCCTGAGAAGTGGAGACGCTGCCACTGCTTAAAAAATGACTTGTACAAATTTTGGCCCTTTTCCCTCATTGTAATTATTGAAAAATCACTCCCAATGGATTAATTGGACACATTATTACAGTTGATAAAGGTGTTGGTAATAAATATCAAAGTATCTTTTGCTTGGTGATTGATTTATTTCACATCTTATTTCTGTGTCATAAATGTTGTGGAGTGAGCAGGTTTCTTTAAGAGATTTCATTGCTCACTAACAAAACCGATTCCCCTCCCTAGCAAGTTCCCATGTCAGCCTGGTGGGACTGCAGCATCCCTTCTTGTGTTGCCCGTGAGCCAGACACACATAAAACTTTTCTATGGTTGTGGCCAAATCCCACTGCATCAGTCATCAGTTTGCCCTTTCCAGTCATTTAAAAACCCAAGTTCACATGTTGGAAAATCAAGAAAATGTGAAGTGAAGCTCCTGCTCACACTCCTTACAGGGGCTATGATAGTAAGAAATATCAGTGTCACGTCTGCTCAGAGTTACTGGTGTATAAACTGTGAGGAAACAAACTTATCTAAAGAATTAAATTGTCCGCATCCAGAGTTAAAAGTGACCCGTGCAGCAAGAGATGTCATTGTCACTGATCCCTTGATTCAGGGATGACCTCTGCCATGATTCAGTGATGGCTCTTCAGGTGAGTTAAGAGTCCAATCCTTGAGCGTTTTGCAGAAGTTACAGGTCTTTCCTCGGGGGAAAGTAGGCTGTGGGCAGTGATTCCTGCGCTTATCTTTTCTCTGTCCTCTCTTCTCTGTGTTGAGGGCAGTATGCTTCACCTTGCAGTGGACGGCCACTGTTTGAGCCTGAGTCATCACTGCAGACAGCTGGTAACCAGCTCCTCCTAGCTTTTCAACTTGGCATCCATTTTCTAGATATATGCATTCACTGTGCCCTGGCAGCATTTCCTCTGGCCACTGTGAGAGCTCAGGCCAAGCCTAGACTGGGAGCTAAGCAGTTATTTTGGGAGTCAAGAGTCAGGCATCCCCTCACAATGTCTGGTCTAGTGAAGTTGGTGCTTGAGGATCACTGAATCAATGCTGGTAATATTGGCTTCAGCTAGGATGCTGGTGTTTGTGTGACAATCTTCCCATTTTGTGTGGGGTGGAGGATCTTTATAAGACATATGTAGTGATCCCTGTACAGGCTGTTGAG
>NC_143409.1:48010212-48029689 GCF_052110815.1 Crocodylus siamensis
GCCTTCCGGAAGTCCAAAAAGACTACATCCACAGCAACCCCTGCGTCTAATGATTTGGTGACCTGATCATAAAAGGCCACCAGGTTGGTCTGACAAGGACCTGCCACTGATGAACCCATGTTGGTTGCCCCTGAGCATGCAATCCCCCGCAAGGCCCTCCTGGATGTGTGCCAGGATAATTTTTTCAAAGAGCTTACCCGGGATTGAGGTCAGACTAACTGGCCTGTAATTTCCCGGGTCCTCTTTTTTTCCCTTTTTGAAGATAGGGACCACATTGGCCCCTCTTCCAGTCCTCCGGCACCTCGCCAGAGCACCACGAGCGCTCATAGAGCCGCGCCAGGGGTCCCGCAATGACTTCGGCCAGTTCCTTTAGAACCCTAGGGTGAAGATCGTCCGGACCAGCGGACTTGAACACGTCCAGCCTCTCCAGAAGTACCCTAACTAACTCCTCGCTAACCCTTGGCCCAGGCGTGTCTCTCTCGGGGCCCAAGGGGGGCCCAGCAGGGAGGTGGCTGAACTGGTCCCTACTTAGGACGACAGAGGCAAAGAAATCATTAAATATGTTAGCTTTGTCATCTGGCGTGATGACTAAGTTGCCCATCTTGTCCTGCAGGGGCCCCACATTACCCGGGACCCCTCTTTTTACCCCCCTATGTATTTGAAGAAGGACTTCTTATTGTCCTTAATCCGGGAAGCTAGTCCTATCTCCAACTCTGCCTTGGCCCTCCTGACTGCCCCCCTACATCCTCGGGCGACTGTAACATAGTCCTTCTTGGTGATGACCCCATCTCTCCATTGGGTATATGCCTCCCTTTTAGCAAGGAGACATTCCCCGGATGCTCTTAGTGAGCCATGGGGGTTTATGTGCCCTCCTGCTCCCTTTGACCCTTGTTGGGATTACCTCCCTTTGGGCATGGAGGATCGTCTCCTTAAGGAGCAACCCACCTCACCTTCGACATCCGATTCCCCTCCCCTCTGGGTCCTCAGCGCTTCCCCAACGATCCTCCTTAGCTTGTTGAAGTCAGCCCTCCTAAAGTCTAGGGCTGTTGCCTTGCTGCAGCCCCCCCCCCCCCCCCCCCCCCCCCTCCTTGCCACCTGACGCTGGATGGTGAATTCCAGCAAGCGATGATCGCTGTCTCCCAGGTGGCGCCATCACCCCGCAACACCCCTCACCAGGTCATCACCCGTGGCCAGCACCAGGTCCAACAAGGCGTCTCCCCTGGTGGGACTCGTGCACCTCCTGGTTAGATGGAGGTCCTGCACTCTGGCTAAGAACCGACGTGAGCGATCAGATTTGGCTGACTGCTCCTCCCAGGCAGATGTCTGGGAAGTTCAGGTCCCCCATGATGACCACATCCTTAGCCCTCACTGCCTCTGTAAGCTGACCTAAGAATTCCTGGTCAAGCTCTTCTCCCTGGTTGGGAGGTCTATAGTAGACTCCCACCGTTAAGTCTCTCTCCCCTGGACTGCCTTTTACTCTAACCCAGAGCACCTCAGAGTGCCCCCCCTCTACCCCCTTGCTAATTAACGAGGAAGTATATTCCTCCTTGATGTAGAGTGCTACTCCTCCACCTGTCCTTCCTATCCTGTCCTTCCTGTATAGCCTATAGCCCTTGACACTCACCGCCCAGTCATGCGATGAGTCCCACCACGTTTCTGTGATCCCTACTATGTCAGGGCTGGTGACAGCTAGGAGGGGAGGGCGAGTTCCTCCTGCTTCTTCCCCATACTTCGAGCATTCGTGTAGAGGCATTTGAGGCCTTCAATGGTTGTGCCCACTGACCCCCTAGTCTCAGCAATGCCCCGTCCCCCCATCGCTTACCTGTTTCTACCTTTTGACCATTGGTCTGGGCTCACTGGCTGTTGCTGGGCCTGGTAGTTCATCGTCTCCTCCGCCCTCATCTTCCCCCTCCCCCGACGTGCCTAGTTTAAAGCCCGCCGAAGGAGGTTCACCAACCTGGAAGAGAACACACGCTTACCTTTAGGGGAAAGGGTGGAGCCCATCCCATCCCAGCATGTCTCTCATCACGATGTGCCGGTCATGGCTGAGGAAGCCAAAGCCCGCCTCGAAGCACCATTCCTGTAGCCTCCAGTTGGTCTCCTCAATGCACATCTCGTGACGTCTGCCTCGACCGCTCACTGGCAAGATGGAAGAGAAGACCGCCTGTGCGCCCATCTCCCTCAGCACGCCTCCCAGAGCATGGTAGTCCTCCATCAGGCGATCAGGGGCTCTCCTGGCCGCATCGTTAGTACCCACATGGACAAGGACCATGGGGTAATAATCGGTGGGCTGGATGATGGACTGGAGCATCCCCTTCACATCCTGAATCTTCGCTCCGGGCAGGCAGTAGACCTCGCGTGCTGAGGGATCCTGATGCGACAGATGGGGGCCCTCCGTACCTCTCAGGATGGAGTCACCAATCACGATGACGCGACGCTTCCTCCTCTTAGGCCTCTTGACTCCCGCCGCCCGCACAGGACATTGTGTGCACAAAGTCTCCTCCCTGGAATCTTCCACTGCTCCCTCCTCCTCCAGGGCTGCCAGGACCTCATATCTGTTCTCCAGATGGACAGGAGGAACTGGTGCCGGCAACATGGTTAATCGCCCTGGCGCGGTAGACCGTCTGCCACTCAGCAGTGGAGGGCTCATCCCGGGCTGCCCTCTCCTCTGTTGTATCACCCTGCAGAGAAAGAAAATACCTATCAATTTCCTCCTCTGCCTCACGGATTCCCCTCAGCCTGCTAACCTCCTCCAGGAGGCTCCTGCACCCGCTCCTCCAGGGTCCTAAGGCGGATACCTACAGGACAGGTGCAGGAGTACCTCTCCAATAATGTATTTAATTACACAATGAGTAAATGGGAGACACCACCTCTCTGATTAAAGCTGGGAGCATAAAATTAGCCTCATTTATAGCAGCTTCCATTGTGTTAACAACCTTGCTCACCTTTCTTTCATCCGAAGAGGTCATTGCTCAGACTCTCTGAGCCCCTTCCTATCTATCACCAAATACCCTCTCTGCAGCCATAATAAATGCATGGCCTAGCTATCACCCTCCAAACGGGAAGAGTGAACAGCAAGGAAAAGCTGAAAGAGCAAGAAAATGTGAAGGTAGAAGGAACGCTACGGTATGGGCAGCCCAGCACTGTGAGTGCAGAGGAGGCTTCATTGGCAGTAATGGATGTTGTATCTGTGGTGGGATTTTGCAAGCAAGACCTTTTCCAGCCAGTGGTGAACTACAGCACAAAAGCTCTTATGTGTCTCATGTTCAGCAGAGCCCTGGGTGTCCTTGACCTGTTGAAGCATTTGTTTAAACATGTAAACATTTCTCTTTGTCAGTCTGACACTTGCCAGAGAGTAGAGCACAGCAGACCTGGGCTGGGCTGGGCTGGGCTTCAACCTTTGGACTCTGCAGTAATACATAAATGAACTTCTTCAGTCAAAAGGTTACTAGTGACTCAGCCGTTTGGTGAAGTTATTCCAGTTTGACAATGAAATGAAACGTCCTTTGTATGTAACCAGTCTCCTCTCCAACAGCACGGAGAACAGACTTGTCAGCTCTGCTCTTGCCTCCATCTAAAATGGAGCATGTGCAAAGCAGTCTACGATCACCAGCGCTGCCAGTACAGCCAGTCCATGGTGGCTTCTTTAAAGGATTCGTATCTCCCAGTCCTAAAGGAGATGCCCTCAAGGACTGCCGTTCAAACTTTGCTACAGGTATCCTCATTTGCTACCTCTGTGAAGGCAGCAAGAAGGAGAAGGAGGTCTGTTTCAGGTCAGCATGATAAAAGTTAAGAACTACTTTTCACTAGAAGAGTGGAAGGAAAACCTGTCGTACAGCTCCTGGGCTTTGGCCCTAATTTGCTTTGGACAGTGGCCACACTTCCAACTGGAGGCAGTGCCTGGGATGGGCTAATCCTCATGCTCATATGTAGACACCTCCAAGGTTCATCGTAAGGCTGCTCTGCTCCTCTGCTCAATGTCAAGCCAATTGTCAAATGAGGGATCAAGATTTTTCACTTACATCAGACTGGCAAAGACAGCAGGAGATATATTCCGCTTCCTTGGATCCTCTGAGCATATATTCAATAACTTCTCTCTCCTTGCAGTGTCAGTGCCTGCATGTCCCCTTCTTTTACCTGTGCCATTTTTGGGGGGTTGCTCTTTGGTCCTGTTGTTGTACTTGTTCTATATGAAAGTTTGCAGTGGGTCATTGTTAGGAAATTTTGGGGAAAGGGGTGCCTGGAAATGCAGAGGACTGAACTGGATGGCCTTAGAGGCCCTTCCAAACCTATGGTTCTAGGCAAGGCTGCCCAGAGTGGGAAGAAACTGGTGCAGTTTGCCCCGGACCCTGAATAGCAAGGGCCCTGCAGCATAGAGACCATGCTGTTTCTGAGCCCCTTACTATCTGTCACCACATCCCAACTCTGCAGCCAGAATGGATGCAAGGCCTAGCTATCACCCTCTAGTATGGGAAGAGTGAACGGCAAGGAAAAGCTGAAAGAGCAAGAAAATGTGAAGGCACAAGGAACGCTACGGTATGGACAGACCAGCACTGGGTGTCCTTGACCTGTTGAAGCATTTGTGTCAGTCTGACGCTTGCCTGAGAGCAGAGCACAGAAGACCTGGGCTGGGCTGGGCTGGGCTGGGCTGGATGGAGGCAAACCTGACTGAGGCAGGAAATTGGACTAGCTGACCTCTGGCGGTCCCTCCCAGCTGTACTCCAGCACAGAGCAGCGCAGTCGCAACATGTGAAGGAGAGGCCCTCAGGGACTGTCACTCAGACTTTGCTACAGGTATCCTCACCCCCAGCCCTTCACCTGCAAACTTTCCAGGGGGGCTGGTCGGGGGTACACATGCACACTCAGCCCCCTGCAAATAATTTTTTCTCCCTCCCTCTATGCTTAGAGATTTCACATGACTTTAATGGATGAGGTCTGTATGGATTTAATGCCATGAAAGGACAGCGTCCCAGCAAGTCCTTCCACATGTTGCCCCATGTGTGTCCAGCATCACTCTGGTCTTCCCTGGCTGGTGCTTGAGGCAGGTGCTCCTCATCCAAGGGTCCTTTTACAGCTGCATTTGCTCAGATACGTCCTCACCCCGATTTCTCTTTCTGTCAGTGGAGAAGAGCTGTGATCTAGCCAGGTAATGAAAGTTCATACTGTAGTGTGTGCATTGTGTAATGTAATGTGTTGTGTGAGCAGGAAATGTGACGTTAGCTCATAGCAGAAGGGGAGAAACCCTGCAGAGCCCTGCCGACTGTGATGCTGAACTACAAATCCCAGAGGCCTCTGGAAGCAGGAAGAGGAAGTGATGAGCAACCCTGCAGAGTCCTGAACTGCAAATCCCACTTTTCTTTAAAAAAGTAAGAAAATCCCTTTTGCCTGTTGTGCTCCTGCCTGAGTATGTCTATTGGTGCAATATTGAGTCAATGGTCAATGCTCTCTTTCCCTGGGATTTCTGTTCCCTTTCTCCTTTCCAGACATGTTATTAGGAGAGTTAGCAGCAGGAAATGCTTTTTACTAAGGTCAAAAGACTGAAAAGCTCTTAGGTCCAGACTTTTTATTGGAGGCATCTAAAAGTTCCCCCCACACACCCGACACTTTCTGGACATGTAAGTGCTCGTGTCTGCGCATGTGCAGTAGGCTGCGCCCTGCCCGGGAAGCTGCTGTTCCTTTCACTTCCCAAATTAACAAATGCTGCAAGATGAAAAGGCGTAAAGAAGTTTGAAATAATAAAACTGGAGAGGAAAGCTACAATTCAACACTACAGCTCATTTACTGTGGGAATGAGATGTGGATCTTGCTGTCTGACACTGTGAAAAACTTCTTCCAACTTGACAAAACCGAAGCCCTGTTTCGGAGGCAGATCACAGCACAGCACCGCTCGGCAGGATCAGGCAGGTAGGTGAACTTCGCTCGATCGAGAAACATTCAGGAGACCTTTTATAACCTGTGAAACACCCCATTTTTAGATGATATAACAATGATAACATTAGATGATCTTTTGACATTTTGTTTTATTACTTAAGCAAAAACGAAATGTGTACATTCACAAATAATTTCATTAGAAATACTTTACAGACATTACAGCAAAAACAAAACAAAAACCTCAAAAAAGACCAAAAATCCCCCACAAACCACCCAAAGGAAATGGGAAGAACACAGACAAATCTTGCTCTAAGTTAAGACAAAATATGGAAGATAACCTCTTCTATTTGGGGCCCAGGAAAAAGAACTTCCAATCTCAACTTGCATCAGTTTCTTTTTTAATTATTTTCTTTTGACCTTTTCTTTCTGCTGTTTTCATGCTCTGATTGTAGAGTTATTTTAATAGTTTTCTTTGAAAGAAGCAGGAGAATAGTATTTCCAGAATTAATCAAATTGGAAAATTGTACCTTTTACTAATTCTGGCATCAGTGGGAATTAAGCACATAATTAAATATTAATAAGTGTGGAAATACATATATGCTGAATCGCAGGGATCATGATGATATAGCTTCAGGAAAAATTTGATGACCTATTAGTGGGATAAGTCATGTTTCAAGTGGTGAATTAGAGTATTTTTCACAATTTTTAATACAGGACAGAAAGTTTTGTTGGAGTTTGTTAGGGGAGAGTAAAATTTTTTAACAATTTTTCATGAAAGCTTTTCAACATAATAGACTTTTCTTTATTTTAATTTTGTTATGGATTTGTTCCTAATTGTTTTAGAAAACAATTTACAACATGTTTTAATTTCCATTTAATTTTTGATAACACAAAAAATAAGATGAAATAAAAATGTTCCTAAGTTTTTTTTTCTTTTTTTCTCCTTTAAGCATCAATAGAGAGCAAACAGTGAAAATCTATAGATTCCCGGCAATGCATATATTTCACTTTGAAACTATTTGAAACAAGAACTCGTTTGACATCATGTCATGACCAACTTAGGAAAATAGCAGGAATACTTGAAAGAATTTTAAAATTCTTTTAATTGCCATCTTCTACAAATCTGTCTTGTAATGCTGTCCACTTCCACTGCTACATCACTAATGAAGAAATAGATAATGCTTTTCTAAAAGCCTAAGCTCCTTGAGTCCTGCTATTAAATGATATTTCTGCTCCAAGTTGTTTGTTTTTTTTACAGAAATTTCCCATCCCTGTTGTTCAGAGAAAAGTATATTGATATTCTTTCATACTCTAGAGAATATGATCCCAGGGGTAATGAAGGTCTCAGGTGACAGAATTCAACATGCATTTTACACCCCATTATTTTTAGGCAAGTCCTATCAGTCCTGGGGCCCTGACTTGTGCTTTTTTGAAGCCTTGGCATTAGGAGCCTGCAGGTCCCTGTGCGAGGCGTCTCTTCCCCAGCTTCTCGCACTGAACCCGCAGCAGCTTGTGAAGGGCTCGGGCAGAGGGCAGGCAGCTCTGTGGGTTGTCCCCTTTATGTGGGGACAGAGATCCAGACCTGCCCCTGGGTATTATATCATCTGCAGCTAAAAGAAAGCAGTTCCTGCACAGCACAGGAAAAAGCTGCTCAAAATGCAAGAGCCTGATGCAGTGATTGTTTCCCAGACTCACTTGAAATATTGAAACAACTCCAGGTGTGTCTACCCCATAGTTTGTAGCAGAGCATGAAGATACCCGGTCTGCCTGGCAATAAGTTAGCTTGAGTACGGGCATCGTGTAGCCACATCTGTGTGCCGATTACTCTGCTATTTGGTTAGCCTGAAGAAACACTGCTTTGGGCTTCAGCTGACTTTCACCAATTATTTGTCTGCACTGGGGAGCTGTCATGACCACAGCTGGGAAGACATAGCTGTAGTGATAGCACCCGCTAGGGGAGATGGTGGCAACTGAATCCACCTGGTTTACTAATCAAACTGACTCTAACTACATCTCCCTGGCAACTGAATTTCCCTACAGTTTCTCTATATTCAGGGTTGTCACATAGTGGATTTAGGTATTATTACAAGTGTGATTGTATAATGGCAAAAAGTGAGGTAGAATGACATTTAGATTCATACTCATAAAAGAGACACTTCTGTGCCACTTACTTGTCTATGAGGCAAAACAGGATTTTGCCCTGCGTACTGTTGTTTCGTAACTCCTATAAACACTGTGAAATGTCATTTTGAGACGACCGGAGAACAGTATTAAAATAGAGATTGCTACAGGTACATATCAAGAAGGGGGCATCCTTAAGTTTCCCAGCTTCCAGAGTCACACCCCAGAGCTCCTGGAAGCAGGGAAAGCCATGCAGGCACTCCCGAGGTTGAGGGGCCAGATCCTGCATGGAAAATCCTGGGGCACACAAGGCTGAGACCCCAAACCCAGAGACCTTCTGCCTGAGGTGGCTGGTGAGTGCGGGAGGCTCCAGGCTGCCTGTGCTTTCCTGCCATAAAGAAAGTAGACATCCACCACAATAAAGCACCACAAATTACTGCTACCTTTTTTAGCAACCATATTGTAGTGTGACATAGAGTACAGATACCTATTTGCTTTGCTTTCTGCCACCACAGAATGTTTATGGCATCACAAAGGCAACAAAAGATGATGTCTGCATTGCTGTGCAGGATTGAATGGACACCTGGCAAAAGCCTGTGCCCAGTTTTACACAGCAGTGGACAGCCTTCTCAAACATATGTGCCTGAAGCGAAGTCAAATGGGTTTCTCTTTTAATTGACTGAAAGTTAAAACACTCAGTGTAGGTCTCCTGTTGAGGGGGAGTAATTCCAGAATAACTATTCCCAGTTAACTCTGCATGTCAAAACACTTATTCTGAAATAAGAATATCCACAGAGGACATACTCGGGACCACTCTGAATTTATACTCTTATTCTGTATTAATTTCCACTCATTCCATTTTGTCAGAACCACAACTTGCCTTTCCATGGCCAAACTCAGGAACCAAATATCTCAACAGCTTTTTCTGATGAGTCTTTGTTTTCCATGAGTTATCCCACGAGACTGTCTAACCCTAGGACCCTGGGATAATTGCATCATTGTCTGTAAGTGAAACTCCTTTAGGCTTCTTGGCCTGTTGGAAATAGTGAAGGATTGTGAAACTGTTTGAAACTCTCAGACATTGCAAAACACCATCTCCACACTGCAGAGCATACAGCTCATTATGCAGGACTGATCAACACTGTTCAACACAGAGCTCTGAAAACTCCTGGCACTCTGGACTGGAAGAAGGCCAATGTGGTGCCTATCTTCAAGAAAGGGAAGAAAGTGGATCTGACTAAATATAGGCCCATCAGCCTGACTTCTATCCAGGGGAGGTCTCAGAAAATTTTATTAAAGGAGCCATCCTTAATGGACTGGCCAACGCCAACATCCTTAGGGATAGCCAGCATGGGTTTGTTGCGGGTAGGTCTTGCTTGACCGATCTCATTTCCTTCTACGACCAGGTGACCTATCACCTGGACAAGGGAGAATAGATTGATGTCATATATCTTGACTTCAAAAAAGCCTTCAACCTGGTAACCTCTTAGTGAAACTGGCCAATTGTGTCCTTGGGTCCACCACGATCTGCTGGCTGGGAAATTGGCTCCGTGGTTGGACCCAGAGGGTAGTAATTGATGGCAGTCAGTCGTCATGGTGTCCTGTGACCAGTGGGGCCCCCCAAGGCTTTGTCCTTGGACCCATATTGTTCAACGTCTTCATTAATGATGTGGACATTGGAGTCAGGAGTGGACTGGCCAAGTTCACCAATGACACCAAACTTTGGGGCAAACTATCTACACCAAAAGACAGGAGGACGATCCAGGCTGACCTGGACAGGCTCAGCAAATGGGCGGACGAGAACCTGATGGTGTTTAATGCTGAAAAAAGCAAGGTTCTCCACCTAGGGAGGAAAAACCTGCAGCATCCTTATGGGCTCGGCACTGCTATGCTGGCTAGCACTATGGAAGAAAGAGACTTGGGGGTCATAGTTGACCACGAGATGAACATGAGCCTGCAATGCAATGCTGCGGTGAGTAAAGCAACCAAAATGCTGGCTTGCATCCATAGATGCTTCTTGACCAAATCCCAGGACGTCATTCTCCCTTTGTGCTCGGCCTTGGTGAGGCCTCAGCTGGAGTACTGCATTCAGTTTTGGGCCCCACAATTCAAAAATCATGTGGAGAAGCTTGAGAGAGCCCAGATAAGAGCCAGGCACATGATCAAAAGTCAGGAAAACAGACCTTACGATGACAGGCTGAGAGCCACGGGACTCTTTAGCCTGGAAAAGTGCAGGCTCAGGGGTGATCTGATGGCCACCTGTAAGTTTATTGGGGTGACCACCAGGATCTGGGGGAATGTTTGTGCATCAGAGTGCCCCAATGGATGACAAGGTCAAACAGTTATAAACTATTGCAAGACAGTTTCAGGCTGGACATAAGGAAGAATTTCTTTACTGTCCAAGGTCTGGAACAGTCTGCCATCAGAGGTGGTTCAAGCACCTACATTGAACACCTTCAAGAGCAAATTGGACTCAATGATCTTCTGAGGTCCCTTCCAGCCCTAATGTCTATGAAATCTATGAAACACTCCCCACATTTGCCACAGCCACTGGCACAGTACTCTGAAGAGCTTGAAGAGGACAAATCTCATGTTGCCTTGAACAGCTCTATTGGCATGTCACTGTACCTGCACTCCGTGTTTCCTTTTTACCAGTGCACAGTTTTATAATTCTAGATTTCATTCATTTAACATGGTCTAAAATGTAATGAAAACTCTTTTTCATTTAGGGGAAAAGGGAGGGAGATATCAGGGATAATCCTGGAATTTGTGTTTCAGCGACTGTTTTAATTCTGCACTTTCATAAGTTTATTCAAACCAGGGTTGTTCCCCTTGTATACGTGTACGTGCTGTCCTCCTGCTATCTCATCCAGAACACAACGGTGGTAACCAGCGCTCTATGTTCTCCAGGTGAATACTTTTCTGCCGTCCCCTTGTGCTTTTGCATCAAGTTTCAGTGAAGAAGATGCCTTCCACATTGTGCCAAATCTCCAGTGTCTCCACATTGCTGCCTGGTTTACTCACGTTCTTCATTACTTTTCATATTTGCAAGGTAAAATCAGGTAGGTGTCTGCTCTGTACTAATGTGTGCTCTGCTGCTGCTGAAAGATTTTTTTAAATTTTTGATTGACATATTGCACCAATTCTAGTCTTTCCTGGAAAATGGGAAAGAATTTGTGAGAAATTCTAGATGGCATTAACATCATTGTGTAGGAAGAAACAATAACTACGTATAAAATAAAGTTTTCCTCTTTCTGTCCAAGCATACAGAAGAATAGCTGTTTCTCTGTTGCCCGATCATATGTCCATATTTCTGTGTGCTTCGATGTTCCTTGTTCCCACAGTAACATAACATCCTCCTTCTCCTCACTCCACTGGGTTTTCAAAACAATACTGAGGAGGAAAATTCTCTTTTATTACACATTTCAGTGATTTGATATTTGTATCTAATCACAAAATGTGATTAAATCATCAAGGCACCCAAATTTTTTCTGGGATACAATGTTCAGAAATATCCATTCAAAACGCTGACATTTCTATGACAAAAAATACATACGTTGTATTTATTCAGGATGTACTATCATTCCTCAGACACTGAATATCTTATGTTGGGCAGTCAGCTGCAGTTAAAGTTGCTCAGCCGTTTCAGGTTTAAACCTGTGTTTTCAGTTATTTGTCGCTTTACCAGTCCAGGCTGAAACTCTGCCAGGTGGTTATCCATCTCACGTGACTATCTTGGATTTCACTTTACCTCTGAGCTTACTTTGGGGTGTTTTTGGTACATTTTACAGCCCTGTTTACAGTTGTTGGACCTGATCAGCCAATCACTGCCATTGTGGGGGAAGAGATTGTATTGCCATGTCACCTGTACCCTAACACGAGCGCTAAGGACATGGAAGTGAGGTGGTTTCAACCTGGGTCTCCAAATGATGTTCATCTGTACCGTGATGGGAGAGATCAGTTTGGAGGACAGATGCCAGAATACAGGACAAGGACAGTGGTTTTGGAAAGGTGGCCTCACAGATGGAAATGTTTCCTTGACAATTCTCAATATTGGGCCTTCAGATGAAGGGCTATACATCTGCTATGTTGATGATGATATTACTTACAAAGAAGCTGTGATAGATCTGAAGGTAGCAGGTCAGTGGCTTGTCTCAGTTTATCTGCGTGGATTTCAGGTTTTTTCTCTTTCAAAATATGCCAACTGCATGGAACGTATGTGTGAATTATTTTACAAGTAGACCCTCTATTTCAATTTTATCCAGCCATTTTCACATTTCAAGCATATTTCAATTTTTGTGTGTATTTAATCATTTTAAGCAATATTTCAAAAGCAGCTAGTTTTTCTTTGCTCTTGATTTCTCAGTGCTTGGGACCTTCTAATTTCACATCCAAGTTCTTTCCATTTTTTCTTGGACCAACATTGACTTTTAGCCTAAATAGTGCTTTTTCGTTCATCATATTTACTCCCCAGTATAGTTACAGAGAGCAAACATCTCCCTTTCTGCCTCTCTTTTCCTAGGTTGTAAAAGCCCAGATGTTCTCCTAAGATAAACCTTTCTCTTTTCAGATCCCAAGCCTCAGTTAGAGTCCTAATTTGCTTCTTTTTCCATTTAATTTGAATCCTGCCAGTCTAGTGCGTCAATTCCCAGGATAAGTTTCTACAACCAGCCCTTCTTAGTAAAACCTCGTAACTATGTGCCCGGGAGAGAGACAAGATTTGAGCCTATGATCTGGACCTCTTTTTGCAAGTTTAGACATGGAATTAACATACGTCTGCAATCTCCTTGATCACCACCCGCTCCGTCATGGGGGCAACCCCCTCCCCTTTTCCCTCCAGCCTTTGCCCTATCTTCATAGATGACTTTTTCTAATACTCTACTAACTGTTCTCTGATTGCCTTTGTTTGCATGTCATTGTTTCATGGAAACTTCTGAAGCTGAAGTGAACCAGTTCTGTTGTGGACTTGGATGATGTCTGTTGGTTGGGATTTATGTTCCTTTGAAATGTGCACTTCTGGAAGGGAGGATTTCTATCCCTTCCTTTCACCTAATTTAGAGTTTTCACTTGTGTGGTTGCTTTGTTTTCACATCTAAGAGACTTGAACACAAATATCTATAATAAAACAATATTGAATACATTTAGTAGTCATTACTATAAGATAAAGCAATAATATAATTTCGTAAATATCACAGAGTGTAGGGTCAGAAGAGACCTATCAGATCATTTAGTCTGACCCCCTGCCCTGGGCAGGAAAGAGTGTGGTGGTCAGATGACCCCAGCAGGTGTTTTCTCCAATCTCCTTTTAAATACCTCCAAGGAAAGGGATAGCACCACCTCCTTTGGAAACATATTCCATATTTTGGCATCCCTCACTGTGAATTATTTTTTCCTGATGTCTAATCTAAATTTGCTCTCCTGCAGTTAGTGGCCATTTCTTCTAGTTACCCGGATGGCCGTCTGCTAAACATAGTATCCCATATTTCCTGCTGCCCAGTCTGATGAGCTTTTAGATGGCCACAAGATCACCTCTCAGCCTTCTCTTGCAGAGGGTGAAGAGATTCAGGTCCCTCACATGGTTCTGTTGAATCCCCCCTGAAGTGTGGTGCCCAAAACTGGATGCAGTACTCTGGCTGGGGCCTGACCAATGCTACAAAGAGAGGGGAAGTGTCACCTCCCTAGGCCTGTTTGTGATGCACCTACTTATGCAAGAAAAAGTGTGGTTAGCTTTATTCATTAGGGCTGTGTGAAAAGGCTCTGTTTTGTTTCACTTCAGTTTCAAGGTTTTGATGGAACAGCGTTTCATTCGAATTTCAGTTCAATTTGAAACAGCTGTTCCATTGTGCTTTGTCGAAACAGTAAGACTGTTTCGGCTCTGTTTCTATGTTTCGTTAGCTCGGGTGGGCATGGGAAGTCAGCCCAGCTGGGCTGACACCCTGTCTCCTGACTGATTTTGCGCCAGGGATGAAGTGCTATGGTTGAAACTTTTTTTACTTTTGAAACATTTTGACTAGCCTCATTTTGTTTCAAGGCTGTTTCAGCACTCTTTGTTTCCTTTCGACCTCAAAATGAGTCGAAACCATGTCGAAACAAAACGGCTGGGAAATTTCACACAGCCACATTACTTATTACTTCATTGCATTGGTGACTCGTGCATTTTGGAGTTGACTACGACTCAGATCCTTTCCCACTGCTGTGCTACCTAGGATGGCACCTCCCAGGCTGTAGGAGTGTTGATGATTCTTCCTCCCTAGGTGCAACACACGGGACTTGTCTTTGTTAAACTGCATCCTATTCTGTTTTGCCGACTTCCCCAGCCTGTCCAAATCCACCTGGATTTGCTCCCTGCCCTCTAGTTTGTTTCAACCTCCCCGCATAGTTTGATGTCATCTGCAGACATGGACAGAGTGCTTTCTATTCCCTCCTCCAAGCCACTAATGAAGATATTGAACAGTACCAGTTCCAGACTCTGTCCTGGAACTGGATAATATATATAATGATATATATGGATTGCTTGCTTTAAGCCCTTCTGCTGTGTTTAATCTGATCTGCTTCAGCTTCATTTGCTTTCTTTCCTTTGCCTGATGTCATGTCTGCAAAGGTTCATTCTGTGGTTACTCAGAAACAGGCTTTTGGGACTTCTGCTAAATTGACTCACAGATTTAAGAAATATTCTTTCTTTCTTTTCTAGCTTTAGGCTTTACTCCTATAATCGCTGTGGAGGATTACGAGAAGGAAGGGATCCGCGTGACATGTCGATCAGCTGAGTGGTACCCAGAGCCCCAGGTGCTGTGGAGAAATGCCCAGGGGCATCATATACCATCGCTTTCTGTAATCAAATCCCCAAGGGCGAATGGCCTGTTTGAAACAGAAATTTCTGTTGTCATAAACGGACATTCAGACCAGAACTTGTCCTGTTGGATCAGGAACAGCCTCCTTGACCAGGAGAAGGAATCAGCAATTCACATATCAGGTCAGTTTCCATCCAAACCCTACAGTGAACCACCTCCGCTGGAAACCAAGTGACACATAAAGCAGACATACGCATGGCTAGCATTTCCACGGGGTCAGAATAGAAATCCATTGAACTGTGTGTTTGCAATATATCTGAACGTGGATTTTATCTCCCTCGAACTTTGGAAATTTTACCTTAAAGAAACTGGCCTATGCAGTCACTCAAACTATCATCGAGTCCAGCTCCGTGCCCCAGGGGCAGGAAGTCACCAGGGATCACAGGATCCCAGCAATATAAACATCCATGTGTCTCTTGAAGGTGTTCAAAGTAGGTGCTTGAACCACCTCCGGCACCAGTCTATTCCAGACCTTGGGGGCTCAGACAGTAAAGAAGTTCTTCCTTAAGTCCAGCTGGAAATGGTCATGGAGGAGTTTGTGACCATTTGACCTTGTCTTCCCTTGGGGCGCTCTGGTGATTTCCCACTGATTCTGGTGAGACCCCTGTGAAACTTGTAGGTGGCCACCAGATCCCCCCGAGCCTGCGCTTTTCCAGGCTGAAGAGTCTCATAGCTCTTAGCCTCTTATCATACAGTCAGGAAAAGAGACCTTCGCCCCCCTCCTCCCCCCCCAATTCGGGTTTGACTCGACCCTCCCCTCAGCCCCCACTCCTGCTTCAGGTCTGAACCCACTCCCCACCTATCCCACTTCAGATCCAGCATCACCCCACCCAGGACGGATCTGACCCTGGCCTCCCCGCCCCCTTTCGGGTATGAACCAGCTTTCCCCTCCCCGCTTTGGGTCTGACCCTGTTTCCCACCCCCACTTCGGTTCTGACTCCACATGCCCCCGCCCCCCTGTTTGGGTTTGACCGCGCTCCCCCCTTCCTTCCCCCTCTGCTCTGGGTCCAGCCCTGCCTCTCCACCCTCCCCGCTGCTTCGGGTCTGACCTTGATCCCCACCCAGCCTTCCCAGTGGTTTTTATCTGCACCCGCTCCCCCACTCCCTTCCCCTCCAATAAGGCTCCTGCTTCATGGCCCCCATTCAACCCAGTGCTTCTTTTCCCCCCAGTTTAGGTATCACCCCACCTCCCCCGCTCCGGCTGTTTGGGTCCTATTCTGCCCTGCTTTGGATCTGCCCCCACCACCCATAAACCCCTCATTTGGCTCTGACACCTCCCCACCCCACTTTGCATAGTACCACGCTCCCCACCTCCACCCTGGTTTGGGTCTGAAACGTCTCCCTGAACCCTCTGCAACACTGAGGGTCCTACCCCGCCCCCTCAGTTTAGGTTTGACCCCACCCCTCCTCCTTTCTGGTTTGGATCCAACCCTGTCCCCCCTGCTTTAGGTCCACCCCCTGGTCGGTCCAGGTCCGACCACATTTCCCACACCTCCCCTGCACCTCCGGTTCAACCCTGCCCCCCCCCCCCCTTTGGTTCTGACTCTGCTCCATGCTTCCACCCCACTTCAGGTATGACACCACTCCCCCCCGGTTCGGGTCTGATCCCAGCACCCCACTCCCCCCGACTTCAGGTCTGAACCCATTCCTCACCTCCCACCTCCCCCGCTTCAGGTGTGATCCACCCCCCTGGTAGGGCTCAAAACCTGCCCCCCGAACCCCACTTTCAGGTCTAATCCCACTTGCCCCCGCTTTGGTTCTGACCAATCTTTCCCCCATTCTCCCCACTTCTGCTCCAACTCTGCTCCCTCCCCCCAGTTTTGGTCTGACCGCCCCCCCGACCCCTGGTTCTGTCCAACCCCACCCCCCTTCCCCCACACCATTCGCATCTGATCCACCTCCCTTACGCCGGATCAGATCTGACCTCACTTTGCCCCTCCTCTCCACTTCATGTCCAAACCCACACACCCCCCTGCCACCATTTGGGTCCCACTCTGGCTTTTCTGAATGGAGGACCCCTTAGCATATAGTTCTGTAAGTGTGATTTTTTTTTTTTTTTTTTTTTTTGCTTTTATTCACTGTTTAGATGCATAATAGTGCTTATCCTAGACCTTCCTCCTGAGCATGCTTAGTATACTGTGCTATGGCTGTGAAGATACTGGAGTATTTATGTAATTCCACATAGATCCCAAAGCTTTTCTCAGAAAAAAAAAGACCTATGGCTGGCAGTTGTGTGATGATAGAGAACATGGAGGAGGATTTAAAGTATTTCTGGATTTTGTTTCTAGCATATTCACATAAAGATTGATCCTCTTCCATTACAGATAGAAAAACTATCTAAACACAGCATAATTGCCAAAAATTGCAGTTATATGGCTAAATAATTTCCACTTAGCCGTGTAAAGGTGAGCTAGCATGTTTCCTGTTTATTCATGATAAATCACTATGGAAAGTCAGTTTGGTGGTTATTAAAGCATATATCTGACTTTTTGCAACTCTAGGAGTTGCTGCTCTCATTCATGTCTCAGGCAGCTCCTGAGAGGAACTATTAATGGATGGCCTTGGAATAAATACATTTAATTTTTTTTTCACCAATAAGAAACTAAAGCAAGCCCTGGGCATCTTGTTTTTCAGTTCTCTTCTTTCCCCGTGTGAATCCCTGGATGGTGGCGCTGAGCGTGAGCCTAGTGGTTGTGTTAAGTTTCACAATCGTGAATGTATATCTCTTCAAAATAAAAGGTAAATACAGGGTGGGGGGGATATATAGTATAGTTAGTGAATAATTTTATTCTAATAAATCAAAGCGTGTATGAATAAGATTTTACTGCAGACAACCAAAAGGAGGCAGGTAGGCACTGTGCCACACACCAAGCCTCCAGCACAGCGAAGTGCAGTTGGCAGGGGGTGTTGCTTGTCTGTGGGTAGGAGGAATCAGGGGCTAAAAACAGCCTACTCCCCAAGTCCCCAGTGGACACTTACCCCTCCCATCTGATCCAGTGGCCATTTTTAACTCTAACTGCCCCCTAACTTCCCCAAATGTCTATACATACCATTAAGGAAAAGTGGAGCTGTTATTCTGTTAAAACTTCTATAAATTTCTGTCCTTGAAATAGGGATATGCCTTCTGACACACATCTCTACACCCATATGGTTAGCCAAACACTACAGAATATTTAATGTCATGCCCCCAGTAATCTATGCAAGTAAACAGCTGGTCAGCACCACTGGGGTAGGTGGGGGCTACTTTTCCACTGCTCTCTTCTGGTTTCGGAAGCAAATGAGCTTTTCTAGACCTTGAGAAAACTCAAGAATCTCAAGTCTTTAGACTCTAGCACCTGACCTACCAGCACTCTCTAGAGATGCCCATTGTTTAGAGACCAGTGGGTACTAGGTCCCATCCTGAAACCACTAGAGGGATTTATGTATCACCAGAACATCTCCCTACACAGCTACATGGAAAAGTACAGTCTCATCCCCAGACACAACTCCTACGTGGAGCTTGGCCCTTCTACCCTGGAGCTCTTGAGCACAGGCTTCCTCCAACTTAGGCTGTGATACCAGTCATGCTACCATCCAGGACGCGTCAGCAATCTTTGTCTCACTTTTCTCTTAGAGCATCAAAACTCCTAAAAATTTCACGATTTTAGAAGGCTGTGAACATGCACACAGACTTGATTCACCCGGTCCTGTATATTCAAATTCTTAAAAAGCAGATCAAAGCAAGTTAGCACAGTTGAAGTAAATATAGAAGAGTTTCCCACTTCTCTTGCCCTTGCAACACCAATGAGGACAGGCAGAAAAGAGTCACATTTCTCAGGAACTGGACCCTGGATACTACTGGTGGTATGCGGATAAGCACCACAGAGAGGTTGTCGCACAGATCACAAAGTGCCAGGCTTAAACTTATCAAGTTGTAATGAAGCATTTAATCAATGTATTTTTTTTTTTCAATCCAGGAAGCCTTCAACGAGAACTTGGTAAGTTTTTTCTGTGTCCAACACAGCTTTTTCCACGGTATTCAGTGTAGCTAGAGCTAGCTGTTAGATTCATACGCTCCATGCTAGAAAGAACAGAAAACCGACAGCAACACTAAGATGCCCTTGGTCGTGAATGCTTTGCTCAAAGCCCTCAGGCACTCCTTCCTGGTCTCTGTCATCGTTATTATCCCAGAGCACTGCCGCGGTTGCAGCACGTCATGGAGTGAAATTGGAACATGAATGTAACTGGAGATGCAGCCATTAATTTGTTTGAACCAAAGCTTAAGGTGCCATCTCAGTGTGGTTGGGAATCATTGAAGATACTTCAACATGTGTCTCATGTATACAAGGTACCCCAAGCCTTGGAGAAAATAGGCATCTTTATTCTGTACCTACTAGAAACTTCTTGGTCAGGTCAGAGAGAATGACTAATGGCAATCCAGCTTAGATGGCAATAACGGGAGTATCTCTGGAGCCAGGCCTTCCCCTGGGAAATGGTACAGCAGGTCCAAGTCAGTGGTGGGGGGCAGGGTACTGCCATTTGAGAGTGAGGGGCAGTGGCAGGGCTGTGGGGCCTGTGGCTTGGCAGTGAGGGGCAACAGAATGGGCAGGGGTTGGACATCAGTATGTCACTGCCGCCCCACTGTCATATATCCA
>NC_143409.1:48029789-48045368 GCF_052110815.1 Crocodylus siamensis
GGCTTAAAGCAGGTAATCCATATATATCATTATATCCTTTATCTGGTTCCAGGGCAGAGTCTGGAACCCGTACTGTTCAATATCTTCATTAGTGGCTTGGAGGAGGGAATAGAAAGCACTCTGTCCATGTTTGCAGATGACATTGAACTATGGGGGGAGGTTGAAACAAACTAGAGGGCAGGGAGCAAATCCAGGTGGATTTGGACAGGCTGGGGAAGTGGGCAAAACAGAACAGGATGCAGTTTAACAAAGACAAATCCCACGTGTTGCACCTAGGGAGGAAGAATCATCAACACTCCTATAGCCTGGGAGGTGCCATCCTAGGTAGCACAGCAGTAGGAAGGGATCTCGGAGTCGTAGTCAACTCCAAAATGCACGAGTCACCAATGCAATGAAGTAATAAGTAATGTGGCTGTGCGAAATTTCCCCAGCCGTTTTGTTTCGACATGGTTTTGACTCATTTTGAGGTCGAAGGAAAACAAAGAGCGCTGAAACAGCCTTGAAACAAAATGAGGCTAGTCAAAATGTTTCAAAAGTCAAAATGTTTCAACCATACTGCTTCATCCCTAGCGCAAGATCAGTCAGGAGACAGGGTATCAGTCCAGCTGGGCTGACTTCCGAAACATAGAAACAGAGTCGAAACAGCCTTACTGTTTTGAGAAAGCACAATGGAACAGCTGTTTCAAATTGAACTGAAATTCAAATGAAACACTGTTCCATCAAAACCTTGAAACTCAAGTGAAACAAAACAGTGCCTTTTCGCACAGCCCTTATAAATAAAGCTAACCACACTCTTTCTTGCTTAAGTAGGTGCATCACAAACAGGTCTAGGGAGGTGACACTTCTCCTCTCTGTAGCATTGGTCAGGCCGCAGCTGGAGTACTGCATCCAGTTTTGGGCACTACACTTCAGGAGGGATTCAGGACGACCAATTAAGGGACCTGAATCTCTTCACCCTCTGCAAGAGAAGGCTGAGAGGTGATCTTGTGGCCATCTAAAAGCTCATCAGACTGGGCAGCAGGAAATATGGGATACAATGTTTAGCAGACGCCCATCGGGGTACCTAGAAAAAATGGCCACTAATTGCAGGACAGCAAATTTAGATTAGACATCAGGAAAAAATTATTCACAGTGAGGGATGCCAAAATATGGAATATGTTTCCAAAGGAGGTGGTGCTATCCCTTTCCTTGAAGGTATTTAAGAGGAGATTGGAGAAACACCTGCTGGGGTCAGCTGACCCCCGCACTCTTTCCTGCCCAGGGCAGCGGGTCAGACTAAATGATCCGAAAGGTCTCTTCTGACCCTACACTCTGTGATATCTACGAAATTATATTATTGCTTTATCTTATAGTAATGACTACTAAATGTATTCAATATTGTTTTATAATAGATATTTGTGTTCAAGTCTCTTAGATGTGAAAACAAAGCAGCCACATCAGTGAAAACTCTAAATTAGGTGAAAGGAAGGGGATAAGAAATCCTCCCTTTCCAAAAGTGCACATTTCAAAGGAACATAAATCCCAACCAATTGACGTCATCCAAGTCCACAATAGAACTGGTTCACTTCAGCTTCAGAAGTTTCCATGAAACAATGACATGCGAACAAAGGCAATCAGAGAACAGTTAGTAGATTATTAGAAAAAGTCATCTATGAAGATAGGGCAAAGGCTGGAGGGAAAAGGGGAGGGGGTTGCCCCCATGAAGGAGCGGTGGTGATTAAGGAGATTGTAGGTGTATGTTAATTCTATGTCTAAACTTGCAAAAGAGGTCCAGATCATAGACTAAAATCTTGTCTCTGTCCCGGGCACATAGTTACAAGGTTTTACTAAGAAGGGCTGGTTGTAGAAACTTATCCTGGGAATTGGCTGACTAGACTGGCAGGATTCAAATTAAATGGAAAAAGAAGCAAATTAGGACTGTAAGTGAGGTTTGGGATTTGAAAAGAGAAATGTTTATCTTAGGAGAACATCTGGGCTTTTACAACCTAGGAAAACAGAGGCAGAAAGGGAGATGTTTGCTATCTGTAACTATACTGGGGAGTAAATATGATGAACGAAAAAGCACTATTTAGGCTAAAAGTCAATGTTGGCCCAAGAAAAAAATGGATACAACTTGGATGTGAAATTAGAAGGTCCCAAGCACTGAGAAATCAAGAGCAAAGAAAAACTAGCTGCTGTTGAAATGTTGCTTAAAATTATTAAATACAGACAAAAATTGAAATATGCCTGAAATGTGAAAATGGCTGGATAAAATTGAAATACAGTGTATAACTGTAAAATAATTCACACATACGTTTCACGCACTTGGCATATTTTGAAAGAGAAAAAACCTGAAAACCACGCAGATAAACTGAGACAAGCCACTGACCTGCTACCTTCAGCTCTATTACAGCTTCTTCATAAGTAGTATCATCATTAACAAGGCAGCTGTATAGCCCTTCATCTGGAGGGCCAATATTGAGAATCCTCAAGGAAACATTTCCATCTGTGAGGCCACCTTTCCAAAACACTGTCCTTGTCTTGTATTCTGGCAGCTGTCCTCCAAACTGATCTCTCCCATCACGGTACAGATGCACATAATCTGTAAACTCAGGTCGGAACCACCTCACCTCCATGTTCTCAGCGCTCGTGCTGGGGGACAGGCGGCACGGCAATACGATCTCTTCCCCCACAATGGCAGTGATTGGCTGATCAGGTCCAACAACTGTAAACAGGGCTGTAACATTTACCAAAAACACCCCAAAATAAGTTCTGAAGTAAAAAAGTAAAAAGAGAAATCTGAGCTATTCAACATGAAATAGATAACCACCTGGCAGAGTTTCAGCCTGGACTGGTACAGTGACAAATAACTGAAAACACAGGTTTAAACTAGAAACGGCTGAGCAACTTTAACTGCAGCTGACTGCCCAACATAAGATATTCAGTGTCTGAGAAATGATAGACTATCTTGAATAAATACAACGTATGTATTTTTTGTCATAGAAATGTCAGCGTTTTTAATGGGATATTTTCTGAACATTGTATCCCAGAAAAAATTTGGGTGCTTTGATGATTTAATCACGTTTTGGGATTAGCTACAAATATCAAATCATTGAAACGTCACGTAAAAGAGAATTTTCCTCCTCAGTTTTGGTTTTGAAAAGCCAGTGGAGCGAGGAGAAGGAGGATGTTATGTTACTGTGGGAACAAGGAACATCGAAGCGCACAGAAATATGGAAATATGATCGGGCGACAGAGAAAGAGCTATTCTTCTGTATGCTTGGAGAGAAAGAGGAAAACTTTATTTTATACGTAGTTATTGTTTCTTCCTACACAATGATGTTGATGCCATCTAGAATTTCTCACAAATTCTTTTCCATTTGCCAGGAAAGACTAGAATTGGTGCAATGTGTCAATCAAAAATTAAAAAAAACCTTTCAGCAGCAGCAGAGCACACATTAGTACGGAGCAGACACCTACCTGATTTTACCTTGCAAATATGAAAAGTAATGAAGAACGTGAGTAAACCAGGCAGCGATGTGGAGACGCTGGAGATCTGGCACAATGAGGAAGGCATCTTCTTCACTGAAACTTGATCCAAAAGCACAAGGGGATGGCAGAAAAGTATTCACCTGGAGAACATAGAGCGCTGGTTACCACCGCTGTGTACTGGATGAGATAGCAGGAGGACAGCACGTACACGTATACAAGGGGAACAACCGTGGTTTGAATAAACTTATGAAAGTGCAGAATTAAAACAGTCACTGAAAAAGAAATTCCAGGGTTATCCCTGATATCTCCCTCCCTTTTCCCCAAATGAAAAATCACGTGTTGAGTCAGGAGACCATCAAGAGTTTTCATTACATTTTAGACCATGTTAAATGAATGAAATCTAGAATCATAATACTGTGCGCTGGTAAAAAGGAAACACGGGGTGCAGGTACAGTGACATGCCAATAGAGCTGTTCAAGGCAACATGAGATTTGTCCTCTTCAAGCTCTTCAGAGTACTGTGCCAATGGCTGTGGCAAATGTGGGGAGTGTTTCATAGATTTCATAGACATTAGGGCTGGAAGGGACCTCAGAAGATCATTGAGTCCAATTTGCTCTTGAAGGCATTCAATGTAGGTGCTTGAACCACCTCTGATGGCAGACTGTTCCAGACCTTGGACAGTAAAGAAATTCTTCCTTATGTCCAGCCTGAAACAGTCTTGCAGGAGTTTGTGACCATTTGACCTTGTCATCCCTTGGGGCGCTCTGATGAACAAACGTTACCCCAGATCCTGGTGGTCACCCCTGATAAACTTATAGGTGGCCATCAGATCACCCCTCAGCCTGCGCTTTTCCAGGCTAAAGAGCCCCATGGCTCTCAGCCTGTCGTCATAAGGTCTGTTTTCCTGACCTCTGATCATGTCCGTGGCTCTCCTCTGGACTCTCTCAAGCTTCTTCACATCCTTTTTGAATTGTGGGGCCCAAAACTGGATGCAGGACTCCAGCTGAGGCCTCACCAAGGGGAGAATGACATCTCAGGATTTGCTCGAGAAGCATCTATGGATGTAAGCCAGAGTTTTGGTCACTTTACTCACCGCAGCATTGCATTGCAGGCTCATGTTCATCTTGTGGTCAGTGATGACGCCCAAGTCTCTTTCTTCTGTAGTGCTATCCAACGTAGCACTGCCGAGCCTATAAGGGTGCTGCAGGTTTTTCCTCCCAAGGTGGAGAACCTTGCATTTTTCAGTGTTAAACACCATCAGGTTCTCGTCTGCCCATTTGCTAAGCTTGTCCAGGTCAGCCTGGATCACCCGCCTATCTTCTGGCATGGATGCTTTGCCCCAAAGTTTGGTGTCATCGGCGAACTTGGCCGGTCCACTTCTGACTCCAATGTCCACATCCTTAATGAAGATGTTGAACAATATGGGGCCAAGGACAGAGACTTGGGGGACCCCACTGGTCACAGGGCACCATGACGACTGACTGCCATCAATTACTACTCTCTGGGTCTGACCACGGAGCCAATTTCCCAGCCAGCGGATCGTGGTGGACCCAAGGACACAATTGGCCAGATTCACCAAGAGGTGATCATGGAATACCAGGATGAAGGCTTTTCTGAAGTCAAGATATATGACATCAATCTCTTCTTCCTTGTCCAGGTGATAGGTCACCTGGTCATAGAAGGAAATGAGATTGGTCAAGCAAGACCTACCCACAACAAACCCATGCTGGCTACCCCTCAGGATGTTGGCGTTGGCCAGTCCACTAAGGATGGCCCGTTAATAAACTTTTCTAAGACCTCCCCCAGGATAGAAGTCAGGCTGATGGGCCTATAGTTAGCCGGATCCACTTTCCTCCCTTTCTTGAAGCTAGGCACCATATTGGCCTTCTTCCAGTCCAGAATGCCAGGAGTTTTCAGAGATCTGTGTTGAACAGTTTTGATCAGTCCTGCATAATGAGCTGTATGCTCTGCAGTGTGGAGATGGTGTTTTGCAATGTCTGAGAGTTTCAAACAGTTTCACAATCCTTCACTATTTCCAACAGCCCAAGAAGCCTAAAGGAATTTCACTTACAGACAATGATGCAATTATCCCAGGGTCCTAGTGTTAGACAGTCTCGTGGAATAACTGATGGAAAACAAAGACTCATCAGAAAAAGCTGTTGAGATATTTGGTTACTGAGTTTGGCCATGGAAAGGCAAGCTGTGGTTTTGACAAAATGGAATGAGTGGAAATTAATATAGAATAAGAGTATAAATCCAGAGTGGTCCCGAGTATGTCCTCTGTGGATATTCCTATTTCAGAATAAGTGTTTTGACATGCAGAGTTAACTGGGAATAGTCATTCTGGAATTACTCCCCCTGAACAAGAGACCTACACTGAGTGTTTTGACTTTCAGTAAATCAAAAGAGAAACCCATTTGACTTGGCTTCAGGCATATATGTTTGAGAAGGCTGTCCACTGCTGTGTAAAACTGGGCACAGGCTTTTGCCAGGTGTCCATTCAATCCTGCACAGCAATACAGACATCACCTTTTGTCGCCTTTCTGATGCCATAAACATTTTGTGGTGGCACAAAGGAAAGCAAATAGATATCTGTACTCTATGTCACACTACAATATGGTTGCTAAAAAAGGTAGCAGTAATTTGTGCTGCTTTATTGTGGTGGATGTCTATTTTCTTTATGGCAGGAAAGCACAGGCAGCCTGGAGCCTCCCACACTCTCCAGCCACCTCAGGCAGAAGGTCTCTGGGTTTGGGGTCTCAGCCTTGTGTGCCCCAGGATCTTCCACGCAGGATCTGGCCCCTCAACCTCGGGAGTGCCCGCATGGCTTTCCCTGCTTCCAGGAGCTCTGGGGTGTGACTCTGGAAGCTGGGAAAGTTAAGGATCCCCCCTCCTCGATACGTACCTGTAGCAATCTCTATTTTAATACTGTTCTCAGGTTGTCTCAAAATGACATTTCACAGTGTTTATAGGAGTTATGAAACAACAGTACGCAGGGCAAAATCCTGTTTTGCCTCATAGACAAGTTAGTGGCACATAAGTGTCTCTTTTATGAGTATGAATCTAAATGTCATTCTACCTCACTTTTTGCCATTATACAATCACACTTGTAATAATACCTAAATCCACTATATGACAACCCTGAATATAGATAAACTGTAGGGAAATTCAGTTGCCAGGGAGATGTAGTTAGAGTCAGTTAGATTAGTAAACCAGGTGGATTCAGTTGCCACCACCTCCACTAGCGGGTGCTCTCACTACACTTATGTCTTCCCAGCTGTGGTCATGACAGCTCCCCAGTGCAGACAAATAATTGGTGGAAGTCAGCTGAAGCCCAAAGCAGTGTTTCTTCAGGCTAACCAAGTAGCAGAGTAATCTGCACACTGATGTGGCTACATGATCCCCGTACTCAAGCTAACTGATTTACAGGCAGATTGGGTATCTTCACACTCTGCTACAAACTATGGGGTAGACACACCTGGAGTTGTTTCAACATTTCAAGTGAGTCTGGGAAACAATCACTGCATCAGGCTCTTGCATTTTGAGCAGTTGTTTCCTGTGCTGTGCAGGAACTGCTTTCTTTTAGCTGCAGACGATATAATACCCAGGGGCCGGTCTGGATCTCTGTCCCCACATAAAGGGACAACCCACAGAGCTGCCTGCCCTCTGCCCGAGCCCTTCACAAGCTGCTGCGGGTTCAGTGTGAGAAGATGGGGAAGAGACACCTCCCGCATGGATCTGCAGGCTCCTAACACCAAGGCTTCAAAAAAGCATGAGTCAGGGCCCCAGGACTGATAGGACTTGCCTAAAAACAATGGGGTGTAAAATGCATTTTGAATTCTGTCACCTGAGACATGATGTCAAACAAGTTCTTGTTTCAAATAGATTCAAAGTGAAATATATGCATTGCCGGGAATCTATAGATTTTCACTGTTTACTCTCTATTGATGCTTAAAAGGAAAAAAAAGAGAAAAAAAACCTTACGAACATTTTTATTTCATCTTGTTTTAATTTCCATTTAATTTGTGATAACACAAAAAATATGTTGTGAATTGCGTTCTAAAACAATTGGGAAAAAAATCCATAAAAAATTAAAGTAAAGAAAAGTCTATTATGTTGAAAAGCTTTCATGAAAAATTGTTAAAAAATGTTACTCTCCCCTACCAAACTCTAATAAAACTTTCTGTCCCATATTAAAAATTGTGAAAAATACTCTAATTCACCACTTGAAACATGACTTATCCCACTAATAGCTTCAGGAAAAATTTGATGACCTATATCATCATGATCCCTGCAATTCAGCATATATGTATTTCCACACTTATTAATATTTAATTATGTCCTTAATTCCCACTGATGCCAGAATTAGTAAAAGATACAATTTTCCAATTTGAGTAATTCTGGAAATACTATTCTCCTGCTTCTTTCAAAGAAAAATATTAAAATAACTCTACAATCAGAGCATGAAAACAGCAGAAAGAAAAGGTCAAAAGAAAATAATGAAAAAAGAAACTGATGCAAGTTGAGATTGGAAGAGTTTTTTTTCCTGGGCCCCAAATAGAAGAGGTTATCTTCCATATTTTATCTTAACTTAGAACAAGATGTGTCTGTTTTCTTCCCATTTCCTTTGGGTGGTTTGTGGGGGATTTTTGTTCTTTTTTGAGGTTTTTGTTTTGTTTTTGCTGTGATGTCTGTAAAGTATTTCTAATGAAATTATTTGTGAATGTACAAATACTTTAGGTTTTGCCTATATAATAAAACAAAATGTCAAAGGATCATCTAATGTCTGTACTGTTTTATAATCTAAAAACGAGGTGTTTTAGAGGGTATGGAAGGTCGGCTGAATGTTTCTCGATCGAGCGAAGTTCACCTACCTGCCTGATCCTGCCGAGCGGTGCTGTGCTGTGATCTGCCTCCGAAACGTGGCTTCGGTTTTGTCAAGTTGGAAGAAGTTTTTCACAGTGTCAGACAGCAAGATCCACATCTCATCCCCACAATAAATGAGCTATAGTATTGAATTATAGCTTTCCTCTCCAGTTTTATTATTTCAAACTTCTTTATGCCTTTTCATCTTGCAGCATTGGTTAATTTGGGAAGTGAAAGGAACAGCAGCTTCTCGGGCGGGGCGCAGCCTGCTGCACATGCGCAGACACGAGCACTTACATGTCCGGAAAGTGTTGGGCGGGCGGGACTTTTAGATGTCTCCAATAAAAAGCCTGGCCCTAAGAGCTTTTCAGTCTTTTGACCTTAGTAAAAAGCATTTCCTGCCGCTAACTCTTAGTGAGCCGAAAAACTTGTCTGGAAAGCAGAAAGGGAACAGAAATCCCAGGGAAAGAGAGCATTGACCATTGACTCAATATTGCACCAACAGACATAGGCAGGAGCACAACAGGCAAAAGGGATTTTCTTACTTTTTTAAAGAAAAGTGGGATTTGCAGTTCAGGACTCTGCAGGGCTGCTCATCACTTCCTCTTCCTGCTTCCAGAGGCCTCTGGGATTTGTAGTTCAGCCTCACAGCCTGCAGGGCTCTGCAGGGTCGCTCCCCTTCTGCTATGTACTGACGTTACATTTCCTATTCACCCAACACATTACATTGCACAATACATACACTACAGTATGAACTTTCATTACCTAGCTAGATCACAGCTCTTCTCCACGGAAAGAAAGAGAAATCGGGGTGAGGATTTACCTGAGCAAATGCGGCTGTAAAAGGACTCTTGGAAGAGGAGCACATGCCTCAAGCACCAGCCAGGGAAGACCAGAGTGATGCTGGACACAAATGGGGCAACATGTGGAAGGACTCGCTGGGACACTGTCCTTTCATGGCATTAAATCCATACGGACCTCGTCCATTAAAGTCATGTGAAATCTCTAAGCATAGAGGGAGGGAGAAAAAATTATTTGCAGGGGGCTGAGTGTGCATGTGTACCCCCGACCAGCCCCCCTGGAAAGTTTGCAGGTGAAGGGCTGGGGGTGAGGATACCTGTAGCAAAGTCTGAGTGACAGTCCCTGAGGGCCTCTCCTTCACATGTTGCGATTGCGCTGCTCTGTGCTGGAGTACAGCTGGGAGGGACCGCCAGAGGTCAGCTAGTCCGATCTCCTGCCTGAGTCAGGTTTGCCTCTGTCCAGCCCAGCCCAGCCCAGCCCAGCCCAGGTCTTCTGTGCTCTGCTCTCAGGCAAGTGTCAGACTGACACAAATGCTTCAACAGGTCAAGGACACCCAGGGTGCTGCTCAACATAAGACACCTAAGAGCTTTTGTGCTGTAGTTTACCACTGCCTGGACAAGTTCTTGCTTGCAAAATCCCACCACAGATACAATGTCCATTACTGCCAATAAAGCCTCCTCTGCACTCACAGTGCTGGGCTGCCCATACCGTAGCGTTCCTTGGGCCGTCACATTTTCTTGCTCTTTCAGCTTTTCCTTGCCGTTCACTCTTCCCATACTGAGGGTGATAGCTAGGCCTTGCATCCATTCTGGCTGCAGAGTCGGGACGTGGTGACAGACAGTAAGGGGCTCAGAAACAGCATGGTCTCTATGCTGCAGGGCCCTTGCTATTCAGGGTCCGGGGCAAATTGCACCAGTTTCTCCCCACTCTGGGCAGCCCTGCCTAGGAACATAGGTCTGGAAGGGCCTCTAAGGCCATCCAGTTCAGTCCTCTGCATTTCCAGGCACCCCTTTCTCCAAAATTTCCTAACAATGACCCACTGCAAACTTTCATATAGAACAAGTACAACAACTGGACCAAAGAGTAACGCCCCAAAAATGGCACAGGTAAAAGAAGGGGACATGCAGGCACTGACACTGCAAGGAGAGAGAAGTTATTGAATATATGCTCAGAGGATCCAAGGAAGTGGAATATATCTCCTGCTGTCTTTGCCAGTCTGATGTAAGTGAAAAATCTTGATCCCTCATTTGACAATTGGCTTGACATTGAGCAGAGGAGCAGAGCAGCCTTACGATGAACCTTGGATATGTCTACATATGACCATGGGGACCGTCCATCCCAGGCACTGCCCCCAGTTGGAGGTGTGGCCACTGTCCAAAGCAAATTAGGGCCAAAGCCCAGGAGCTGTACGACAGGTTTTCCTTCCACTATTCTACTGAAAAGTAGTTCTTAACTTTTTTCATGCTGACCTGAAACAGACCTCCTTCTCCGTCTTGCTGCCGTCACAGAGGTAGCAAGTGAGGATACCTGTAGCAAAGTTTGAATGGCAGTCCTTGAGGGCATCTCCTTTAGGACTGGGAGATACGAATCCTTTAAAGAAGCCACCATGGACTGGCTGTACTGGCAGCGCTGGTGATCGTGGACTGCTTTGCACATGCTCCATTTTAGATGGAGGCAAGAGTAGTGCTGAGAAGTCTGTTCTCCGTGCTGTTGGAGACGAGACTGGTTACATACAAAGGACATTTCATTTCATTGTCAAACTGGAATAACTTCACCAAACAGCTGAGTCACTAGTAACGTTTTGACTGAAGAAGTTCATTTGTGTATTACTGCAGGGTCCAAAGGTTGAAGCCCAGCCCAGCCCAGCCCAGCCCAGCCCAGGTCTGCTGTGCTCTACTCTCTGGCAAGTGTCAGACTGACAGATAGAAATGTTTACGTGTTTAAACAAATGCTTCAACAGGTCAAGGACACACAGGGCTCTGCTGAACATAAGACACATAAGAGCTTTTGTGCTGTAGTTCACCACTGGCTGGAAAAGGTCTTGCTTGCGAAATCCCACCACAGATACAACATCCATTACTGCCAATGAAGCCTCCTCTGCACTCACAGTGCTGGGCTGCCCATACCGTAGCGTTCCTTGTGCCTTCACATTTTCTTGCTCTTTCAGCTTTTCCTTGCTGTTCACTCTTCCCATTTGGAGGGTGATAGCTAGGCCATGCATTTATTATGGCTGCAGAGGGGGTATTTGGTGATAGATAGGAAGGGGCTCAGAGAGTCTGAGCAATGACCACTTTGGATGAAAGAAAGGTGAGCAAGGTTGTTAACACAATGGAAGCTGCTATAAATGAGGATAATTTTATGCTCCCAGCTTTAATTGGAGAGGTGGTGTCTCCCATTTACTCATTGTGTGATTAAATACATTATTGGAGAGGTACCCCATGAACGTGTAATCCTGCTGCAAGTGAGCATCACCTAGCACTTCTGTTGGTTGACCACCTGGTTGCACTAGGGAAAGTGATTTTCTCGAGGAATAGTAGATTTACACTAAACTATGTAATGTAGTGTTTAAAATTATGACTTGCTCTTTAAACCACACTAAACTGCTGCAAGTGTAATGTAGTGTTTAAAATTATGACTTGCTCTTTAAACCTCAAGGAAAATTCAAAGGAAGTTCTATCAAACTTCCATAAACCTCAGTAATTTCTCCATCTAATTTTGAGTTTTTTTCCAGGGCTGCCCATAGCAAGCTTCTCAATGGAAAAATTGGCCTTGTTGGTGCAAAGCAGGTTTCCCTCCCAGCTCCATTGAGTTGGAGTCTCTTCATCTTTGGCTGTTGTCAGTGAAGTCTTTCACTTACAGTTGGTTGACAACATGGAAAAGCACAAGTGTTTTTTTCCCCACAAAAATTCTCTTTCTTAGAAGAAACTTTGAAAATGCAAATGCTTTGACCATTGTTAGTCTAAAAGTATATGAGAGAGAACTATTTCTGCAGAGTTCAGGGACAGCCAGAAAAGCACGTGCCCTTTTCCTCTCCACGAACAGGCTCTAGTCCCTTTCCTTGACCAGAAGAGGCCTCAAGCTGCCCAAAGTCACTCTCCACTGGAGAAACTTCAGGTGAAGCACCGCTGCCCTATTGCCAGGAAGCAGCTTCCTCATGGGCTTTCCTTCAAACACACATGACAGTGGCATTAGGAGCTTCTGTAAGGACTGCAGGCATGATACTATCTGCACATTTTCCTGGTTTTTCTACATATGAGAAATAGGCTTTTAGTCATCAGCAAATGCAAGATCCCATAATTATGCCCTGCCAACTTTCTTTCTGACAGCCCTTCTACCTGACCTAAACAAAATGTCCTTCCTGACCCTGAAAGTGCTGATCTTTGTCACGCTGCTGTCCCATCGTGAGTTCAGGTCACGTCGCCCAAAGAGACTGGTGGTGAGGTGATAGTCATGGAGACGGAGAGTAGTTGAAGGTAGAGGTTTATTTACTCACAGTGAGCATTGAGGAGAGAAACGAGATGCAGAGTCGACTGCTAATCATGTCGGGCCGGCAATGAAGTGGCGTTCAGCGGTTGCTAATCGTGAACGGGAGGCGGAAGCTAGGTGATCAGGCTAGCGTCCCTTGTGATAATCGAAGCGGGTGATAAACGACCGCGCCTGGGTGCGGCTGTGCGCTCCCTTATTTCCCTCAGGTGACACGCTCAACGGTGAGCTGGCTGCTTTCACCTATCACCTCTCGGGGTGCTGTGTCCAGGCCTGATTTGGTGTTGCAGACTAGCTGACCTCGCCTATATTGGTGATGCTCTGATAACGAAAGTAGTGGTATTGCAGCGTTTGTTTTACTCTTTTGTGATGGTTGCAGGGAAGAAGGGCAGGGCTCGCCATCTTGGTGCCTTGCACATCGATGCCACCATTATGGTGTGCGTGTGACAATCTTGAGACCAAGACCCTCCAGTCAGGAACAGGGATATGGTCAGTGAGGAGCTGAATTCTTCAAGCTTACCTGCTTCTGCTAAAAAATTCTCATCAAGGGACTGAATATGAAAACAGAGGTGGGGAAAACACAAACCAAGAGGAAACAAATGTTGCATTGGGCAGAAATAGCTTTATATTCTGTAATAGTGAGGACATCCAATCACTGGGAAAAGATTAAACAATAACAAGGAAAAAAGGGAAAAGAACAAACGTCTATCCAAATCAAATGTATCAGTCCTTGCAATGTCTCCATTTCAAATTAGCTAAGGATTTAAGTAACAGTGCAATGCAGGTCATTTCCAGTTTCAGTGGCATTTACAAATCCTCAAGTTTCCCAGTTTGGAGTAATTTCTCTCCAGTGCCCAACATCCCACCCTCCATTGGTTCCCATCTAGCAGTTTTTGATCCCACAGCCCATAAAGGATCTGACAGATAGGCAAAGAGATTAGGCTTTCTGTTTCAACCACTTCCTGCTTTCTGTAGTCTGACAGTCCAACCATCCAGCTCTGCACCTCCAGGGTCATAGAGATTACACTGAATAATCTGAGGCTAAAGTGGGTATTTAAAAGTCCTTTCTGCCACACGTTTCTTGTATCTCAATGGCAGAGCCGGAGCTGGGGTTCCCCAGTGATATCCTCCAGCCAGAACCAAGGGTAGATTCTTTCCCTGGCAAATGAGGCTTGTGAAAAGGTGAACATCGAAGTATCTGTATCACCATTGACAAATGCTACCCATGCCTCATCACAGTCTAGGCAGACCTAGATCCTCTTGGGAACCGGGCCCAAGGGGACCCACTTAGATGTGGTCGTAGCCCGGCACTTACGCAAGTACTGCTCCACAGCCCAGATCCCATCGTCAGCATCACGGCCAATCCCTTCCTTCCTCTTTACAGGTTCTCTAGAGACCCCTAGAGCCCACAAATCTCCCACGTCCCCCACCTCCACCTCCCAGCAATGCCTCCCTGAGGCAAATCCCTCAGAGCCCAGCACGCAGGGAAGTGTAGTAAATCTCTTAGGGTTGTCAGGCCAATTCTGCCATCTGGGTCCTCTTCCTACCCTTTTCCCATCCTCAGACAAGATGATGTAGGGATGAGCCGTGTCTGGATCCAGAATCACTTTCTCTGCACAGCAGAAGAGAAAATCAGGGCATCAGGGCAGACCTCAGTCGTGGGGGAGAGTTTGATCATGCCTGTGACAGAATCAGCCCCAGTTTGAGGATGAATTAGAGAGTTTCGTGCCCTCCAGATTTACACAGCCCTGAATAGAAGGAGTTTGGGGCCTTAGCCTAAGGTAGGGCAGGTGGCAGAGATGGGTTAGCGATAGACAGAAACACTTGGCTGGGTCCAGGCTGCGACTCAGTCTTGTTTCCTTCCTGCACCTCTCTGCCACAGGAGGTGGGGATTAGAGATCCCGGTGACACAGGAAGTCCCAGCAGTATATTATGGAGCAATCATGCACACAGCTCACTGTCCCTTACAGTTTCTAGTCCTCACGGTAAAATCTCACCCTGCTCCACTTGCCCCAGTTCAGGACTCGGTCTCCCTCACAGACATCCCCAGTTCAGCAGGCCATGGCAGAGACAACATAGACCACCAGGATACAAGATAGGTTTGCTTTTAGATTTTGTACTGCTCATGAATGGGTCCTTTTTCTCAAGTCCTGAGTGGCTAACAGAAATGATAAGTCTCACTATATGGTAAACAGGAATGAGAAAAATATATATGCAAATGGCAGGGGAGGAGTGTGTGTGTGTACATGTGGTGAAGAGGAATAGAGTATGGGTGTGGTGTGATGTGTGTGTGCGCATTAGGGAAAAGGGTTAAGGAGTGACCAAATGAAGAAGTCAATTGTAGTAAAAACAGAGAGGAAATACTGATGCCTCAAGCCAATGACATAGGAGAAAGATCATGGTCATGGTGGTTGAATGGAGGAGCAGAGACTTTCCCAAACTGCTCCCAGCAGCTAGTGTTGATGACTGTGGGTGGAGGAAGACTTTGTGTAGTAAATGGGAAGGTGAGAGAGCCCTGAGTGATGACAGGAGGGCAGGCAGTCGGTGCCAGAAAGACAAAGAATAGAGAAAATTGGCCCTGTATATATGAGCATGAACACGGGAACTCACATAACTGTTCTCTCCACTGACCCACCATCACTACTCCAGTGCCTTCCAGTTCCTCCGTCTGCCCACTCTGGTTTCTCCACACCAGGCCTGTTCAGCTGGTGATCTCTATTTTGTTCAGTTGATATTCTTTCTAAATTTTAAAGCTTTGATTTCTATGCAGCCATGGTTTCTGTGCGGCCATGGTAAAACCAGAAATTTTAACTTACCATTGAAAGTTGTCAAAATTATTCTCTCAGAGTTTTTTTCTCTTGGTTTAAAAAATAAAAGCTTCATCTGAGTCAGTTCCTTTTGTACCCAGTAAGGTAAAACTAGGGGAAAATGAAACCTGGAGGGGAAAATGAAGAAACT
>NC_143409.1:48045468-48066656 GCF_052110815.1 Crocodylus siamensis
AGGTCACAAGTTTTTAGTGGTGGTGTAGGGGTGTGTCGAGGTGGTGGGAATATGCTGCCACTGGGCTTCCACCTCTCCAGCCCCTATGGCCCAAATCTCTGCTTTTCCTCACTTTACTGGAGCAGAAAGGTAGAGCGGGGATTCGGGTCCAGCGACACTAGCTCTGGTATCAGCAGTGGGCAGTAAGCAAGCATCTGCTGGGAGGGTGCTGGCTCTCACGTGAGTGCAGGGCTCCCCGTGGGGACACAGAAAAAGCACGAAACCCAGGGAGAACCTGGCAGCTGAACAAGTGTCAGGCTCTCTACCCATTTCACAGAGCACTGGGAGAGTTGAAAAGCATTTGAAACATTTCAGTCATTACATCTGCTCCCCTGCCTCCACCTTCCAGGTAAACTTAACTACAGCTGTAGCTGACAGCTCCACCCTTAGCTAATATTACATGGAGCTATTAAATGCCTCAAACAGCAGTTTGTGTGGAATACTGAAATTTTCTGAAACGTTTGCTCCACAAAAATTATGATTATTTTGAATTGTCTACTTAGTTTGCAATGGGAACACATTGATATATTGGGAAATGTTTTTCTCAAGAACATGCTTTTCTTGACCTGCTGTGCTTCCAGGTGTGCAGTGGGGTGATGGTGACGTGTGTTCAGTAGAATGGTGATAAGGACCATTTCCGTACCAATACAGAAAAAGAAATATAGTAGGGTGGCAGAACAGGTAGAAATCCTCTGAGGAGCTTAGTGGAAATACATTTTCTGTATGCTTAGGTGGTGTGCATGTGTGCGTGCCAGTTTCTGTTCAGTTTTCACAAATTCCATAATAGGATACAATCCCTACATCAGATAACTAAATAATTCTCAGAAGAAGCAAAGAGACATGCACTGATGAGGGGATTCCTCCTACCTGATGTTGGCTTGCAGATAGGAAAAGTCATGAAGAAAATGATCATGCCAGGAAGAGAAATGCTCACACTGAAGCACTGAAGTGAGGAGGCCGCCTTCTTCATACTGAGTCAAATACAAATGTAAAAGGAGCAAAAGGAAGAGTATGAACCTGGTGGGTATGTAGTAAAACCCCCAGGCACCTTTTTAATTATTATTTGAAAATACATTCCCTCCCCTTCCCCTAACCATTTCTGACTTTCTCTCTGCCCTCTCTATCCCTTATCAGTGATTACACATAGTACTAAGCAAGCTAAGCTAAGTTCTTGTATGCTATTATTGTAATAAGCCCCTTTTTATATTGTAAATAGTGTTCTGTTAAGTTTGTATTGATTTTTACTGTTTTATAGTGTATTGTATTCTGTCATTTGTGCATTGATTTTTATTGTTTCATATTAACATTGTAAGATTTAGGCCTGCAGTATGGGTTGACATGAGTGATGTCAAGTATCCATTTTGTGTCAGGTTCCCATCTTGTCCCCATGCCCTGTTGTGTAAGCTTTTGTAACCTATGACTCACACCTACCCCTCCTGTGTAAATTGGTTCCTGAATGAATGGGGATGACTGAGGGTGCTTGAGAGACAATGGCAGTAGGTCTAAAAATAACTGACTCTGAATGACCGAACCATCAACTTGACGACCCAACCATCACCCTGCATTGACCCTCCCTGGCTCAAGATTTGGAAGACAAAGACTGATGCAGAAATCAGTCAACCCACAACTACAGACACCTGAAACTGCATGTCCTTACCTAGAAGTACACATGCTCAGTACACCAGGGGCTGACTCTTGCCTGGGCATGCCCCTGCCACTAGGGTCATAGGAGGTCTGCCCCTATAAAAGCAGGCAGTGAAGACAGACCAAGTGGGATGCCCTCTTCATCTGGACTAGGCACCATGCCACACCACCTATCCACCCAGAGGCCCTGCTAGCGACTTGCTCTGAACAACACCTTTCTGGAGAAGACCCCAACTGGCCATCGAGGATCAACTCACAACCCAGGATAGGTACCTATCACCCACCTTCCTTCCCCAAGCAAAGGACTTGCACTCTGCTTCTCTTCCCTACCTGGACGCCAACCCTTCCACTGAGTCTCTTTCTCCTGCTGCCATTGTGAGTGCTTGTGCGCGTGTGTGTGTGTGTTTGTAGGAACCAATGACTTCATGGGGCTGTGTAGTGTGTTTCTCTTTAATAAACCTGTTATTTTGAAACCCGAAGTTGGGTTTTTGTCTGTTTCCTGACTGTTTCCTCCTTGCGATCACATATCTGCCCCAATCTCCCAGCTTTCTTCCTCAGTTTCCAGCCCCAATCACCCAGCCTTCTGCCTATCTCTTTCCTGGCTGTCTCCTCTTTGCCACTGGCTTTTCCCTTCCTTCCACCCCAGTGACCTCGAGTAACCCTGGGGCCACTTGACCTTAAGTAACCCCAAGCCTCCGTTCCTCAGCCAGCTTCTCTCTAGTCCACTGGTTCTAATGTTGGTCCCAGCAACTTTCACTCCCTCACCTTAACCTTCCCCCCAGGTATCCCAAGTACTGCAAGCACACAAATACACACACCGTACCATCCAAGTTAGGGTAATAAACTGTTTATTACCCTTAACAATAAGGGTAATAAACTGTTACTGACATTTCCTTAAGTGGCTGTTTTTAGTTCTTTAAGTGACAGAAATGCCATGTACATGGAGATAACAGTTGTATTAGGGATTCAGTTTCAGAGTCTTAGATGACTATACAGGGGTTTTGTTACTGAATGTGTAGATGACCGTGTAGCACGCAAGTCCCAAAAGCAAGATCGTGGATGAAACTGATTCTCCCATTTTTAGCTCTCGTACCTAAGTGGTTAGACCACTGGCATGGGAAGCTGGAGGTCTGGTTTCCAGGATCTTCTTGTACAGAGAAGCTTTGAACCTGTACTTTTCTCTCATTTTACAGCACCATGGTCTAACCACCATAGGTCAGGAATTCCCAAGCCCTATTTCTGGCACTCCTTTTGAATCTTACCCACTACCCCTTGCATTTACGTGTGACTGGAAAAATTGCTAGAGGCAAGTTCAGAGGCTCAGAACTTTCCTTGCCATGTGGATTTCATTAATTAAGAATGAACTTCATTTGCCATAATGAATCCCATTCATCTAATTTTGGGGTTTTTTCCTTTCCAAATCTTTTTACAGCTGTGTTCAAAGAATCCTTCAAGATTAGGGAGACATAAATCTCCTTTGTAGAAATGGGGCTACTTGGACGCATTCAGATCACGATCCAGATATTTTGTGCATCTCTTATGAATTATCTATTGTGCTAATCTACACTAAGAAGGTGTAAAACCCACAGCTATATTATTTCGTTGCTCTCCCTTAGTCCCCATTTCAAATATAGATGCACTGTTTCCCACCCAACACAGCCAACCCTGACCACTTCCAACTGAAGCTTTTTCATAACACTTGGGTGATGCCACTTGGGCCTGTTGCATTTTTACTTTATGAAGCCATCCAATTTCACTGGCATCTCTTCTCTGGGTAGCTCAGTCTCTGCTAGTGCTTGATGCAAAAACTCTGTCAGCTTCTTAGCACCATTCATATCTTCAACTTCCCTTGCTCTCACCCTCATCCACACCCTCACCCCCTTGCACCAGTTTCTCCACTGAAGGCTGAATCAAACGCATCCCTCAAAGAAGCTATCATGGCTCTTAGATTCTGAACTCTGAAATCTGCCTCCTATTTTCTTTCCTATCTGGTGCCCTCCTGTCTTCTCCTTTTGCCCAGTCTTCTCCAAGGAATTTCAAAGTGCACACTCACAGCTAAATCCTGTTTCATTCTCCGTGATTAATTGCCACATATACATATCTACTGTTGTTGGTACTGAAGGACAATTTCAGATTCTACTTCACCTTGCTGCAAAACAGAATCACTCTGCCTATATGTCTGCTAGGGGTAGAGGTGAAGGAGGAGGAGAAGAGTAGCATGCATTAGTCCAACAGATTTGTGTTTTGCTAATTTACCCAAGAAGTGGGAGACCTAGGGTCTAGGTTCAATGTCTCCTAAAGGTAGGGTTGAACTACAGATCCTTAATCCCCCCCAAAATACTCTAACTGTCAGGTCACAGCTTAGCAATTAACTAGATCCCATGCTCTTGAAGTTCCGCGCACTAGACAGCAAAGAAGGGGGCATATGTGGGGCCAGAAGAAAGAGTGCAAGTCAGATGGTTTGTGGCTTAGACAGACCCTCCCTAGCAGGGAAGGAGATCTCACCCTTGCTTCCCCATGTGACAGAAACTTTTCCCATTTTATCTCATAAATATGAAACACCACACAGAGACGACCGTAGCAGGGTGTGGGGCCCAGGGCAAATCTAAGGTGGCCATCGTAGAGGACATTCCAGTTTTCTGCTACTCTGTCCTCTGTCCTGTATTGATATGGGACCCAACACCTTTATGTCCTATATTTTTCCTTATGATGGCCACCCTAGGAAAATCAGCTGATGTGGGGCCTAAACACTGGTGGTGCAAGCAGTGAGCGACTGGACGTGAAGCCAGCCCAGCTCTACAGGGCCCCACAAAGCACAGGGCCTGGGGCAGTCACCCAAATTCACCCCTCGCCCCCCTCAGCCCTCCCAGAACAGCCCTGCACACACACCTGACCGATCCTATTTCACCGCCTCCCTGCCCAGCCAGGGAACAACTCCCCTGAACATGCTCAATGGACTCTTGCAAGCTTGGACACCCAGAGGTGAGTTGTCAGCTGTGCATCAGTGCCCTAAACTGCACTTATGGAACTGTGTATTTAGCCTGTGGATTTAGCCTTTGGACGTCAATGTAACATCCACCAGAGTGGTAATATTTAGCTTCCATGTCAAAAGTGAAATAAGATTTAGCGCTAACTTTCTCAAGTGTCGGTGAACTTTTCTGAACAGAAGAAAAACTGGTTTCCTTACCCAGTCAGACTAGCCACCTTGAACATCCTTCAGTTTGTCATCCACCCTCTCTCAGGCAGGGCTCCATCCCTTTTGTTCTCCCACCCAGAGACCAACGTGCAACTCTGCTGCACTGAATATATTTCTATGAACACGCACACAATCCTCATCTGCAGTCCCCTGCCCCCTGTAGCTCTGCGGTGCCCCTCACTCCTGACCCACAACCCTACCCGCTCCCTCCAGCTCTGCCATATGACTGTGATCGGAGGGCACCCCGGCTCCCCCCGCTGAGCAAAGCAAATCTCAGACTCAGCTCCCCATCGCTCAGGTGCTGCGCTAGGTATCCTGGGAACTGTAGAGCTAACTAGCCGGGGCCGTGTTGAAAACAAACCAGGGGGAGGAAATCCTAGACCTTTGGCTTGCATTTAAAAACCCTGCCCGGACACAGCACAGGGATGGGGCTGGCCATGGCCTCCCTTCACCCTCCTTTTACCCGGGGCAGCATCTCCTGCCCGCTCAGCCCCCGCGAGCCGGCAGGCACCGGCCCCTGTGCTGCCTCAGAGGCAACCCCTGCCCCTCCCGCCCTGTAGCAGCCCCAGCTTCTGCCCCTGTGGGACCTGGGGTGGGGGGGAGGGGTGAGCAGGAGCCAAAAAAATAAAAAATACAAATACCAGCAGGAAATGACAGCGGCACCCGGTGGCCAATGGCCGGAACTACAGAAATAGCGCAGTGCCCCCTGGTGGCATAATATATTAAGTCTTTGAGTCCATTCTTGTTTTAATGACACAAGTCCATAGCTAGGGTGACGTAAACGGGGTGTGGCACAAAATAAAACGTATCTGAGTAGTGTTAACGTGCCAAAAAGACTTTCAGAGTGGTGGGAAATCCCAATCATGCAAATACAAAGGCAGCTGTGCCAGCATGAACAGGAGATCTCATGTCATCTACAAATGCCCCCTGGTGCCAATTCAGCAGGTTTGTGTTTTGCTATTCATCAATACTTTAAAAGGTTCTGGATTCTTGTGGAGTTCACAACTAGTACAATATGGGGGGTTTCTAATTTGATTAATCCTGGAAATATGGTTTCTTCTGCTACTTTCAGTATCACAGTATTTAGCTTGACAGTCAGAACCTGAGAACTGCAGTTAAAAGAGATGAAAAGAGGAACATTCGTATGTGACACTAGTCAGAAACCTTCGGCTCCTTCCTTCATGCCAAGTCAAGGAAGCTCTTTTGTTCCAAATCTACGTCTAACGTCAATGCAAGAAGGATGGTTTCTTGTTTGCTTGTTCTGACCAACCAATCTGTAACACGATGGAGTCTGAATGCCATTCATTTAGAATCAACAAACGATGCAATCTTTGACTAAAGACTGAAACAAACTATCATGGGATCACCTAATCTTTGTATTATTAAATTAACTGTCAAAAATGGTGTCTGTCACAGTGTAAATACAACCTCCCAATCAGCTAAATTTTGTCAAGAAGCTGAAATTCACCTACCTGATTGATCCTGCTTAGAAGTTTTGTCCTATGTCCAATCCTCAAAGGGACAACTCCCATCCAGTTTAGTCCTCTGCATTTCCAGGCATTCCCATTTACCCACAGTTTCCTAACTATGCCCATCTTTTCCCTGCAGGGTCACACACCCAAGGAAGAAGCACCCTGGGAGGTGTCCTCCACTGCAGAGTGGCAGACGGTCACCTCCTGAACCAGGGCTGCTTGTAACACAGCAGTACCAGTTCCTCCAGTCTGGCTAGAGTACAGGTACAAGGCCCTGGAGGAGGAGGAGGGAGGGGAGGCAACCGGACAGGAGGCAACTCCATGCTCTACACATCCTGATCAGGCTGAAGGAGATAAGCAGGCCAGGAGGAAAAAGTGTCAAGTGATCGTCATAGGCAACTCCATCCTGAGAGGTACAGAGGGCCCCATCTGTTGCCAGGACCCCTCAACACGTGAGGTCTATACTGCCTACCTGAAGCAAAGATTCAGGATGTGAAGGGGATGATCCAGCCGACCAATTACTACCCCATGTTCCTAATCCATGTGGGTACTAATGATGTGGCCAGGAGAAGCCCTGATTGCCTGATGGCGGACTACCACGCTCTGAGGGGGCGTACTGAAGGAGGTAGGTGCACAGGTGGTTTTCTCTTCTGTCCTACCTGTGAGCGGACGTGGAAGACGGCATGCGACATGCATCATGGACACCAACTGGCAGCTTCGGGAATAGTGTCTCAAGGCGGGTTTTGGCTTCCTTGACAATGACCAGCACATCGTGACAAAAGACATGCTTGGATGGGATAGGCTCCACCTTTCCCCTAGGCTTTCTTCTAGGTTAGTGAATCTCCTCCGACAGGCTTTAAATTAGGCTTATTGGGGGAAGGGGAAGACAAGGGCGGAGGAAGCCTTGGACTGCCAAACCAAGGAACATCCACAAGTACAGCCCAGCCTAGACCAACAAGCAGAACATATATACAGGTAACCGACAGGGGCCAGGGTAATGCTGAAAGTAGAAGGCCAGTGCACACATCCACAGGAGGCCTCAAATGCCTCTACAAAAAGGCTCATAGTATGGGAAACAAGCAAGAGGAACTCACCCTCCTGCTGGCTGACACCAACCCAGACATAGCGGGGCTCACTGAAATGTGGTGGGACCCAACGCATGACTGGGCGGTGAATATCAAGGGCTATATGCTGTCAAGGAGGGACAGCACAGGGAGGAAAGGTGGGGGCTTGGTGCTCTACATTAAGGAGGAATACACATCCTCGTCAATTAGCAAAGAATCAGAGGAGGGACACACTGAAGTGCTCTGGGTTAGAATACAAGGCAGTTGCGGGGAAAGAGATTTAATGGTGGGGGTCTACTACAGACCTCCCAACCAAGGGGAGGAGCTAGATCAGGAATTCTTAAGTCAGCTCATGGAGGTATTTAGGTCAAAGGACATGGTCATCATGGGTGACCTGAACTTTCCAGACATCTGCTGGGAAGAGCAGTCAGCCAGGTCTGGCCGCTCACATAGGTTCTTAGCCCAAATGCAGGACCTCCATCTAACCCAGAAGGAGTACAGCCTCACCAGGGGAGACGCCTTGTTGGACCTGGTGCTGGCTTTGATGACCTGGTGAGGGGGCTGCAGGTGCTCGACCACCTGGGGGACAGTGATCATCATCTGCTGGAACTCACCATCCAGCACAAGGTGGCAAAGCCTGAAGCAAGGCAGCAGCCCTAGATTTCAGAAGGGCAAACTTCAATGAGGTAAAGAGACTAGTCAGGGAAGCGCTGAGGTCCCAGAGGAGAGGGGAGCCGGGTGTCCAAGGAGAGTGGTCACTGCTTAAGGAGGTGATCCTCCAAGCCCAAAGGGAGATAATCCCAACACGGATCAAAGGGAGCAGGAGGGCACACAAGCCCCCATGGCTCACCAAAAGCATCAGGGAATGTCTCCAAGCAAAAAGGGAGGCGCACACCAAATGGAAAGGAGGGGCCATCACCAGGAAGGACTACACTGCAGTTGCTTGGGGATGCAGGGGGGCAGTCAGGAAGGCCAAGGCAGAGATGGGACTGGGACTAGCGACCCGGATCAAGGACAATAAGAAGTCCTTTAAATACCTAGGGGGCAAAAAGAGGGTTCTGGGTAATGTGGGGACCCTGCAGGACATGCTAGGAAATTTGGTCATCACACCAGATGTCAAAGCCAACATATATAACGATTTCTTTGCCTCCATTTTCCTGAGCAGGGACCGAAACAGCCACCCTCCCACTGGACCGCGTCAGGCCCCAGGGGAGGCGCACATAGGCCAAGCGTTAGTGAGGATCTAGTCAGGGAATGTCTGGAGGGACTGGATGTATTCAAATCAGCTGGTCCGGATGATCTCTATCCCCAAGTGCTGAGAGAATTGGCTGAGGCCATTGCCGGACCCCTGGCACGGCTTTACGAGCACTCGTGGTGCTCTGGTGTGGTGCCAGAGGACTGGAAGAGGGCCAGTGTGGTTCCCAGCTTTAAAAAGGGGAGAAAGGAGGACCCAGGGAAACTATAGGACAGTTAGACATACCTCAATCCTGGGCAAGCTTTTTGAGAAAATTATTCTGGCACATGTCCACGAGGGGCCAGCGGGGGAGGTTATGCTTAGGGGCAACCAACACGGGTTCATTAGCAGCAGGTCCTGTCAGACCAACCTGGTGATCTTCTACGACCAGATCACCAAATCCTTAGATGCAGGGGTAGTAGTGGACATAGTCTTCCTGGACTTTCGGAAGGCCTTCAACACTGTCTCTCACCCTGTTCTCATTAAGAAATTGGGGGACTGTGGTGTCAACACCCACACAGTCACATGGGTCGCCAACTGGCTGGAGGGCCGCACCCAGAGAGTGGTGGTGGATGGGTCATTTTTGACCTGGAGGGATGTGGGCAGTGGGGTCCCCCAGGGCTTGGTCCTCGGGCCCGCACTGTTCAACATCTTCATCAGTGACTTGGACAAGGGGGTGAAAAGTACCCTGTTCAAATTTGCTGATGACACTAAGATGTGGGGGGATGTGGTGCAGGCTAGAAGGGAAGAATAGGCTGCAATCAGACCTAGACAGGATACAGGGGTGGGTGGACGAGAACGGGATGGGATTCAACACCGACAAATGCAAGCTGATGCACCTGGGGAGGAAGAACCGGCACCATACCTACAGGCTGGGGAACTCCCTTCTCGTCAGTGCAGAGGCAGAAAAAGATCTTGGAGTCATCATTGATGCCAAGATGAACATGGGCCGGCAGTGTGGGGAGGCAGTCAGGAAAGCTAACCACACCTTGTCATGCATCCACAGATGCATCTCGAGCAGGGCCAAGGAGATGATTCTCCCCCTCTATGCCGCACTGGTCAGGCCACAGCTGGAGTCCTGCATCCAGTTCTGGGCGCCGCGCTTCAAGAGGGGTGTGGACAGCATCGAGAGGGTCCAGAGGAGGCCACTCGCATGATCAGAGGCAGCAGGGCAGGCCATACGAGGAGAGGCTCCGGGACCTGAATCTGTTCAGCCTCCACAAGAGAAGGCTGAGGGGCATCTAGTGGCCTGTTACAAACTAGTTAGAGGGGACCAGCAGGCACTGGGGGAGTCCCTGTTCCCCCGAGCACTACCAGGAGTGACCAGGAATAACGGTAACAAGCTGACAGAGGGTAAATTCAGATTAGAGATCAGGAGGCGCTACTTCATGGTCAGGGCGTCTAGGATCTGGAACCAACTTCCAAGAGAAATGGTGCAGGCTCCTACCCTGGGGGTCTTTAAGAGGAGGTTAGATGTACACCTTGCTGGGGTCGTTTGACCCCAGTTCTCTTTCCTGCCATGGCAGGGGGTCGGACTCGATGATCTGCTCAGGTCCCTTCTGACCCTACAAACTATGAAACTGTGAAACAAATTATGAAACTTGTACATATCTAGGTTTTCTCAGTAGTCCCTAAACTGTTCTTTCAGCCACTCAGGGATGCTCACATCCTCTCCAAACTGTGCTGCCCAGTGCTGTAGTCTTGGAGATGACGTCTGTGAAGACTAAGGTGAGAAAGACATTGAGCACGTCATCCTTTTCTGCATCCTCTGTCACAAGGTTGCCTCCCCCATTCAGTAAGGGACCCACACTTCCCCGATCTACCTTTCTCCTACCGACATAAAGTATAGGATCCAGTGCACAGCTGCCTCATTTGGGAAAACGCTCCTTATGTCTTTATTCATCAAGCTCTCTGGAAAGACACCAAGATCCAGATCTACACTGCAGGGATCATCCCCACTCTCCACTACAAGTGTGAAATGTGGATGACCTACCATGGTCATCTCAACAGCCTGTACAGGGATCACTACCTATGTCCTAGGAAGATCCTCCACTCCACATCAAATGCGAAGATTGTCACACAAACACCAGCATCCTGGCTGAAGCCAATGTTACCAGCATGGAGTCAGTAAACGTTAAGCACCAAGTTCACTAGACCAGACATTGTGAGGGGATGCCTGACTCTTGACTCCCAAAACACCTGCTCAGCTCCCAGTCTAGGCTTGGCCTGAGATACCAGTGGCCAGAGGAAATGCTGCCAGGGCATACTGAAGGCAGACATCTTAGAAATACATGCCGACTTGAAGAGCTAGAAAGTGCTGCTGACTGCAGTGATGACCAGGCTCAACCTGTCCACTCTGAAGCATACTGCCCTCAAAGCAGAGAAGAGAGGACAGAGAAAAGACAAGCGCAGGAATCACTGCAGCCTACTTTCCCCTGAGGAAAGACCTGTAACTGCTGCAAATCGCTCAAGGACTGGACTCTTAACTCACCTGACAAGCCATCAGTGAGTCATGGCAGAGATGATACCTGAATCAAGGGATTGGTGACAATGACATCTCTTACTGCACGGGTCACTTTAACTTTGGATGCGGACAACTTAATTCTTTAGATAAGTTTGTTTCCTCACAGTTTATACATCAGTAACTCTGAGGAGACATGACACTGATTTTTCTCGCTATCACAGTCCCTGTAAGGAGAGTGGGCAGAAGCTTTATTTCACATTTTCTTGATTTTCCAACATCTGATCTTCAGGTTTTTAAATTAGCAGGAACGGTGCAAACTGACAACTGGTCTTTTGGGATTTGGTCACAGCCACAGAAGAGGTTTATGTGTGTCTGGCTCATGGGCAACACAAGAAGTGATGCTACAGTCCCACCAGACTGACATGGGAACTTCCCAGGGAAGGCAATTGGTTTTGTTCACATGAGGAATCAAATCTCTTAAAGAAACCTGCTCACTCCACAACATTTATGACAAGGAAATGAGATGTAAAATTAATCAGTCAATCACCAAGCAGAAGATATGTTTATATTTACCAGAAACAGCTTTATTGACTGCAATTGTGAGGACAATGAATCACTTGGGAGTGATTTTTCAATAATAAGAATCAGGGAAAAGGGGCAATATTTGCAGAAATCACTTTTTAAGCAGCAGCAGCATCTCCACTTCTCAGGACTGCAGGCTCTGAACAAGGAGCGCTGCAATGAACACCAGGGCCAGGTACAACTGCATTTCCCAACACAACCGGCCCCGGGTTTTGGAGCCTCCTCTTCGCCGCCCCTCACCCGACCCCCGCAGCTGCACCCGTCAGTGCCGGACCCCACAGGCCCCCGAGGGCCCCTCGGTCATGCAGGAAATGACCCACGGGCCAGAGACGGACCGTCCAGCTCAGCCACGTCCTGCTCTCTGTGGTCGGAGGATGAAGAAACCCAACCTGCACGTCCAGGGTCACGGACACAGCGGACCGCTGATCGTCTGCAGGGAGAGGAGTCCTCCAGGGTCACAGACATGAGCACGACTGAGGCTAGAGGGGACAACTAACACGTCCTGTCTTGTCGAGCTAAGGAGGATAGTTGGAGAAGCGCTGAGGTCCCTGGGAGGGGGGGGGAGCCAGGTGTCCAAGGAGAGTGGTTGCTCCTTAAGGAGACGATCCTCCAAGCCCAGAGGAAGGTAATCCCAACGAGGATCAAAGGGAGCAGGAGAGCACACAAGCCTCTGTGCCTCACCAAAAGCATCCGGGAATGTCTCCTTGCTAAAAAGGAGGCTCACACCCAGTGGAAAGAAGGGGTCATCACCAGGGAGGGCGATTCTGTAGTTGCTCGGAGATGTAGGGGGGCAGTCAGGAAGGCCAAGGCAGAGATGGAACTGGGACTAGCTTCCCAGATTAAGGACAATAAGAAGTCTTTTTTTAAATACGTAGCGGGTAAAAAGGTCCCGGGTAATGTGGGGCCCTTGCAGGACATGGGTAACTTGGTCGTCACACCAGACGGCAAAGCTAACACGTTTAACGATTTATTTGCCTCCGTCTTCCTAAGTAGGGACCAAAACAGCCACCTCCCTGCTGGGCCCCCCTCGGGCCCCAGGGGAGGCACACCTGGGCCACGGGTTAGCGAGGATTTAGTTAGGGAGCTTCTGGAGGGGTTGGACATATTCAAGTCAGCCGGTCCGGATGATCTCCACCCTAGAGTTCTAAAGGACCTGACCGAGGTCATTGCAAGTCCCCTGGCACGGCTGTACGAGCACTCATGGTGCTCTGGTGAGGTACCGGAGGACTGGAAGAGGGCCAACGTGGTCCCCATCTTCAAAAAAGGCAGGAAGGAGGACTCGGGAAACTATAGGCCGGTTAGTCTCACCTCGATCCTAGGCAAGCTGTTCGAGAAAATTATGCTGGCACGCATCCAGGAGGGGCCAGCAGGAGACTGCATGCTTAGGGACAACCAACATGGGTTCATCAGTGGCAGGTCCTGTCAGACCAACCTGGTGGCCTTTTACGATCAGGTCACCAGATCATTAGATGCAGGGGTAGCAGTGGATATAATCTTCCTGGACTTCCGGAAGGCTTTTAACACTGTCTCTCACCCTGTTCTCATCAAGAAACTGAGGGGCTGTGGTGTAGACACCCACACAGTCAAATGGGTCACCAACTGGCTGGAGGGCCGCACCCAGAGGGTGGTGGTGGATGGGTCCTTCTCAGCCTGGAAGGACGTGGGCAGTGGGCTCCCCCAGGGCTCAGTCCTCGGGCCCGCACTGTTCAACATCTTCAACAGCGATTTGGACGAGGGGGTAAAAAGCACCCTGTTCAAATTTCCTGATGACACTAAGATGTGGGGGGACGTGGGAACATTGGAAGGATGCAACAGGCTACAATCAGACATAGACAGGTTACAGGGGTGGGCAGACGAGAATAGGATGGGTTTTAAAACAGACAAGTGCAAGGTGATGCACCTCGGGAGGAACAACCGGCACCGTACCTACAGGTTGGAGAACTCCCCTCTTGTCAGCACCGAGGCGGAAAGGGATCTGGGGGTCATCATTGACTCCAAGATGAACATGGGCCGGCAGTGTGGAGAGGCAGTCAGGAAGGCCAACCGCACCTTGTCATGCATCCACAGATGCATCTTGAGCAGGCCCAAGAAGGTGATCCTCCCCCTCTATGCGGCACTGGTCAGGCCGCAGCTGGAGTACTGCGTCCAGTTCTGGGCACCGCACTTCAAGAGAGATGTTGACAGCATAGAGAGGGTCCAGAGGAGGCCACTCGTATGATCAGGGGACAACAGGGCAGGCCCTATGAGGACAGGCTGCGGGACCTGAACCTGTTCAGCCTCCAAAAGAGAAGGCTGAGGGGGATCTTGTGGCCTGTTATAAACTAGTCAGGGGGGATCAGCAGGCATTGGGGGAGTCACTGTTTCCCCAAGCACTGCCAGGAGTGACCAGGAATAACGGTCACAAGCTGGCAGAGGGTAGGTTTAGGTTAGATATCAGGAGGCGCTACTTCACTGTCAGAGCGGCGAGGGTCTGGAACCAGCTTCCAAGAGAAGTGGTGCAGGCTCCTACCCTGGGGGTGTTTAAGAGGAGGTTAGATGAACACCTTGCTGGGGTCATCTGACCCCAGTACTCTTTCCTGCCATGGCAGGGGGTCGGACTAGATGATCTGCTCAGGTCACTTCCGACCCTACAAACTATGAAACTATGTTTTCTTTCCCTCTCACTGGCACTGTCTGAGCCTGATTTCACCACACTCCACCAGGAACCAGGGCCGGATCCTACCCCCAGTGAATGAGGCTGGCGGGAAGGTGAAGATCGGGGCCCCGGTGTCAGCATTGAGAAACCACACCCGCCCCAATGTGCAGTCCAGACAGACCCCAACCCTGCTGGGCTCCTGGTGCAGGGACAGGGGGGTGTGATCAGGGGCAGTGAGAGCCTTGTACCTCCACTTCCCGTGCTCCAGATCCCAATCACACCGCACAGCCCAGATCCCCTCCTTGGGGGTAAAGCTGATCCCTCCCTTCCTCCTCACAGACTCTCTGGCCACCCCCACGGCCCACCATACCCCCTCCCCCACCTCCACCTCCCACCAGTGTCTCCCTGAGGTGAATCCCTCACGGCCCAGCACACAGCGCTCAGAGTCAAATCTCTCAGGATTGTTGGGCAGATCCTGCCATGTGTATGTCCGTCTCACACTCTTCCCATCCTCAGACAGGACGAGCTCGGGATGAGCCGTGTCTGGATCCAGAGTCACCTCCTCTGCGGGGAAAGGAGATACAGGAGCGTGAGGAGCAGAGCTCAGCCCGAGGACAGGGGGTGATCGAGGCAGGGCAGCTTTGGCTGCAGCTGGAGGTGAATCCGGGATTGACCCGAGCAGGAAGGAGCCCGGAGACCTCAGCAAAGGGCAGGGCCGATTCCTCCCGGCAGGAAGAGACGGGCCAGGGACAGAAACACACCGGCTGGGCCAGGGCTGGGACACGGCATCGTTCCCCTCCTGCACCTGCCGGTCACAGGCAGGGAGGAGAGACCCTGGGGGCTGAGGAGAGCCCAGCAGAGGGTGTGAAGGGGAGAGCATGGATACAGCTCATCTCCCTCTGCACTGTCCACTGCCTGTCTTCAATCCCACCCTGTAAAACCTTCCCCAGGCCCATATTTTGCAGCCATTTCCCAGAGAGTCATTCCCACTCCAGCAAGACACAGCCAAAGAAATATAACATTTGGAGCAGATCAGTCCACGTCACAAAGATTTGTTGTGTCCCAGGCTTCAAGTGCAGGTCCAATCCCTGAACTTTTCAGAGCTTACCCAAAAAGACCAGCCTAAGACACAGCAGGTGAGAGGGATTGAAATACATACACAAATAGGAAGGGCTTAAGGAAAAAATGGAAAGATAATGTGTGGGGAAGTGGGAGTTAGGAAGCCATAAGTGACTTAAGTAAAGATAAGATAACTGTGTTAGAAGCCAGGAATGTACTTGGTGTCTCAATAAAGAGAGTTGGAGTATTGTGGAGCTCTGCCGGTTCAGGAGGCAACAATGTTTTGTGGTATCTCTTATTGGTGTGACTCTCTATTTGGAAGAGCTGTTGGATAAACTTTTGGGCATCAAGTGTCCGTCCTCTAATAAATGAGGAAAGATGAAAGATTATCTCATGATGGTTGGATGGAAAAGGAAAGCAACCCCCAAAGCTACTGAAATTATAGCAGCTCGCCTCCTCTTCCAACTCATGGTAAGACAACTGTTTATGGAAAGCCCTGCTCCATCTGTCTGGGCCTGTAGCATATATGATTGAGGAGTAGTCATCCCGAAACAGTCCTTGAAACATTCCCTGACTTGTAGGAACTGCTGTGTCCCCAGCAGGGAACAATGGACATAAAAGGAGAGTCACATCCCCGCATGGACAGGGTGGATGACTGCAGGAGAGAAAAGCTGGATTCTTCCTCTCCCTCATCACCACTCATTATGATGACAAGCAAATTTTGGGGAGGAAAAAGCAGGAGGAAAGGAGCGAAAGCTACGGGAGAGAGAACAGACACAGAGGGGAAGAGATCACAAAAAGGAAGAGATAGCAGCACTGGGTAGGAGGAGACAGCAAAGGAAGGAAGTAGAGATAGACCTAAAACTTGCAGTTTAGACAAAGTTGTCTTGGCGTATGAATGTGCAAACAGGAGCTCACATAACTCCTCCACTCAGCCACTGTGGCCAGCTTCAGTCTCCTGCAACGCCCCTTTGTCCAGGTCTATTCAGCAGGCAGCTTCCTGCTCTGTCCTTTGACATTTCTCGTCAGCCTCAAGTATGGTTTTTTTGTTACTTCCCCCCAAAATATTTTGATCCTGGCCCCACAATACTCAGGCCTTCCAGCCTTTCCCCTGTAAGGTTTTTCACTGAAGTGTCTTTCTCCCTAGTACCTTTATTACTGTGTATATTTTATTTCTCCTTTCTCACCCTGCTTTGTTGCTTGAAATACCCATACTTTTCTTGCTCTCTCCTTGATTTCATCTTATTTCCTATTTTCCCCATTTCCCAATTTCTGTATTTGTAGGCCTGTTCTTTCAGACAGAAAGTTCACTTTGCCCCTTTTCCACAGATCATGACTTTGTGCTGCCTTTTCTATAACAGAGGCAATAAGGGAGGTAGGAACAGCAGCATCAAGTGGTTGAGGTAGAGCAGGCCTGGCCTGGGATAGTGGCTGGGAAATCTCTGCAGGAGGCAGGCACTTTGCTGGCTGTGTAGCCTTTGAAACATGGCAGGGAATTTGGGGGAAGGGTAACACTTGAGATCAGGAGGAGTGGGGGCAGGACCTCTCAACAAATCTCTGTGGAGGCACAGGAGGCAGGCAAAGCAGGGTCTGGAGGAGGAGATGCAGTCCCATGCAGTAATCTCCCGTCCATTCCTGTGTCATGGGCTGCCACATCTCATGGTGTGCTTTGAAATGCATGAGGATGTGAGAGTCCTGTCATGAGGAGTGACATCAATAAAGCCAGTTTCACCCACTGCTGTAACTAGGCTACTGTGGTATATGGCCAGAATACTATTGTCCAGACCCCATCTTTTTTCCCCTCCTTCATTGATTGGCACTGTTGAACCCACGCACCGTTAGAACCACTGCACTTCAGCACTTAAAGGGTAACCCTCTTGCCTTGAATGCTAGGGCACTGTACATGTGGGCACCTCTGACAAACAACAATTTTCAACCAGTCCCCAAGCTGTGACATTTTGGAACTGTTCAATTGTTGTGTGTTTGCACACTCAATAAGAACATGAGAACATAAAAACTGCCATACTGAGTCAGACCAATGATACGTCTAATCCAGTATCCTATCTCTGAAAGAGGAAAAAGCCAATGCTATAGGAGGGGAGCCTTACACCCTAGATATAACTAGATATTTTCCTTATTCCTACATTCATTACCCTCCCTGCCATCCACCAGTACTGGTCTAGAAATGTCGGAGGACACATCTCCATTCTATCCGATCAGCAACTATTAATACATATATTAATCTTAATTAACAATTAATACCTATATTAAACTCAATAGTATTCATCTATTACAAGATATAAATTAATAGGTTCCCAGTGCTGGAGAGACTTGGCAATTGATACAATCTGAACACTGTACCTTTTTCCAAAGGCGGTGCGGTTTGTCCCAGCCCTGAAAGCAACCACAGAATCAGACATGAGAACTCATTAGAAGAGATGCATAAACAAGGCATTACTGCCTGCAATGTCACATTGGGACAAAATAGATCTAAAACCTTCAGTGTGCCGTAATTAATAACCGAGACACAGACTCTGTGACAGGTTTTCTGTCAGAGGACCACACACACATCACATCCTGCACATGCTCAGATGACACGGGTATAGTTACATGTCCAGGCTGCCAAGAGAAATAGTATTTCTACCTGTGCAAAAGAGGAATTGGCACTTACATGATTAAAACCTGCCATTTCCACTCACAAGGGGAAACAGAAAGTGCTGTGTGTGGTGGGGACATCTAGGTTCCTTCAAAAAAAAAAAAAAAAAAAAAAATCTGGCCATAGGAGATTTTGAGTTCTTTGACCTTAATACAAAGCACTTCTTGCCAGAAACTATTAGCGAGCCTAAGTATTTGACTGGAAAGGGAACAAAGGGAATTGAAATAACAGGAAGAGACCATTGATTCAATATGAACGTTCATTACCTGGACAGATCACAGCTCTTTTCCATCCTGAAATGAAGAGAAATAGTGGTGAGCATTTATCTGAATAAATGCAGCTGTAAAAGGATTCTTGGATGACGAGCATCTGGCCCAAGCAAAAGCCAGGGAAGACCAGAGTGATGCTGGACACAAATGGGGCAACATGACTAACTGGGACACTGTCCTTTTATGTCGGTAAATCCATACAGACCTCATCCATCAAAGTGATGTCAAATCTCTAGGTCACTCTCTAATTTGGGCGAACAGGGATTAGGGCCGTGCGAAATGGAAGCACTCCGTTTCGACCATTTCGACAGAGCAGTGTTTCATTTTGACGTTTGTTTCGAGTTGAAACGGCTGTTCCATTCCTTTCTGTTGAAACGTTTTGCCATTTTGACCCTGTATTGGCGTTTCACCCATAGGATATAATGGGGAAGGTCGACAGGCTATAACTGTGTCGTTTCTGCCCTGATTTCAATGAAACTTGCAGGTAGCCCCTTCTGAGGGCATGAAGCATGCCAAGATTTCAGAAGATAGATGCCGAGGAGTCAGAGAAACTGCACCCCAAAATCTGCAGAGCAAAACTCATGTCACGTGTATGTGTTAAGCTGCAGTGTGGTCAAACTACAGCAATGGTAGCCCCTGCTGAGGCAACAAAGCCTGCCACGTTTCAAGGAGGTAGGTGCAGAGAGTTCAGGGAAACTGTATCCCCAAATCTTGAAAGTAAAACTCATGATGCATGTACGTTTTAACCCACAGTGGGGTCAAAACTGCAGACATGCTAGCCCCTGCTGAGGTCACAGAGCCTGCAAATGTTTCAAGGAGATAGGTGCAGGGGTTTGGGGGGAAACTGCACCTGAAGCTGTGGACAAGCAAAACTTGCATTGTGGGTATTTGTGTAACTGTCTGTCTCGGGGCGCAGGGGAGGGGAAACCGCTGCAGGCCTGGCTGCTAGGCCCTGCTGCGGCCACGACGCCTGCCAGCTGTTGAGGAGATCGGTGCAGGGGGGCTCTGGGGCCCTGCACCCCTGGCTGCTGACAGGCAAAACTCATGACATGGGTGCTTGTGCAACTGCTGCCTCTCATCAGGCAGCAGGACTGAAGATCCCCCATCACTTGTCACCAAGACCTGGGGATAATAATTTGACACAGTATGAACACGAGCCAGAAGTGTGATGCAGTAGCCAGCAGGGCCAACAATGCGCTGGCATGCATCAATTACTGCTACACCAGAAGCTATATCTAGGGCTCGGTGAACAAGGGCACCCTTGGGAAAAACTAGGAGTAACGGTCACAAACTCCCAGAAGATGGTTTCAGGCTCAACATTCGGAAAAACTACTTCACAACTAGGGTGTCCAGACTGACCATTACTCCTAGTTTTTCCCAAGGGTGTCCTGGTGAACACTTTTTCACCAAGCCCTAGATGTAGCTTCTGGTGTAGCTGTAAGCCACTACCAAGTCCCCTCTCGGCCTTCTCTTTTTCAGGCTGAAGAGTCCCAGGCCCCTCAGCCTTTCCTCGTATCGCTTGCCGTGCAAGTCTCTGGATATATGGGTAGCCCTTCTCTGGACTCTCTCAAGCTTTTCCACATCCTTGTTAAGGCGCAGAGCGCAGAACTGGACGCAGTACTCCGGCTGCAGTCTCACCATGCTGAAAAGAGCCGAGTAGAGCAGGAGAATCACTTCTTTGCAGTGGTTTTGCTGGAGATGCATCAACTGATGCCTGCCAGCGTATTGTTGGCCCTGCTGGCTACAGCATCGCACTGCCGGCTCATGTTCATGCTGTGGCCAGTTATTACCCTCGGGTCTTAGTGACAAGTGATGGGGGATCTTCAGTCCTGCTGCCTGATGAGAGGGAGCTGTTGCACAAGCACCCATGTCACGAGTTTTGCTTGTCAGCAGTTGGGGTGCAGGGCCCCAAAAACCCCCTGCACTGATCTTGGTAACATCTGGCAGGCGTCATGGCCTCAGCAGGAGCTAGCAGGCCTGCAGCTTTCGCCCTGCTGCGCCTTAACGCAGTGTCACCATGTCATGAGTTTTGTTGTCCACAGCTTGGGTTGCAGTTCCCTGCAAAACCCAAAACCAATCTCCTTGACACTAGGCAGGCTTCATGGCCTCACCAGGGGCTAGCATGCCTGCAGTTTTGACCCTGCTGTGGCTTAACACATACATGTGACACAAATTTGGCTCTCAGGATTTTGTAGTGAAGTTTCTCTGAATCCCCTCCACCTATCTTCTTGAAGCTTGGTGTGCATTATGCCCTCAGAAGTGGCTACCATTGCTACAAGTTTTATGCAAATCTGGCAAGACATGACCAAGTTATACGCTGTTTCATCATTCCCCATTATAGCCTGTGGGCAAAACATCAAAACGTTTCGACTTCCCTCATTTTCTTTTGAGGTTGTTTTGACCATATCTGTTTAATTTTGATTGTGCTGTTTCGACCCTGAAACAGGTTGAAACAGCATTGAAACAAAACTAGTGGCAAAATTTCACACAGCCCTACCAGGGAGCCTTCATATCCAAAGACACCACTGACTTGGACCTGCTGTACCATTTCCTGGGAGAGGGCCTGGCTCCAGAGATACTCCCGTTATTGCCATCTTGGCTGGATTACCATTAGTCATTCTCTCTGACCTGACCAAGAAGTTTCTAGTAGGTACAGAATAAAGATGCCTGTCTTCTCCATGGCTTGGGGTACCTTGTATACATGAGACATGTTGAAGTATCTTCAATGATTTCCAACCACACTGAGATGGCACCTTAATCACTCCATGAACTGCTGCAACCCAGCAGCGCTCTGGGCTAATAGCGATAACAGAGGCCAGGAAGGAACGTCTCAGAGAGCTAAGCAAAGCATTCATGACCAAGGGCATCTTAATG
>NC_143409.1:48066756-48122459 GCF_052110815.1 Crocodylus siamensis
GAAGCACTGGACTGCCAAAATAACCAACACCCACAAGTACAGCCCAGCCTAATACGACAAGTGGAACATATACACAGTAAGCGACAGGGGCCAGGGCAATGCTGTGATTAGGGGGCCAGTGCACACATCCACAGGAGGCCTCAAATGCCTTTATACAAATGCTCATAGTATGACGAACAAGCAAGAGGAACTCACCCTCCTGCTAGCTGACAAAAACCCAGACATAGTGGGGATCACTGAAACGTGGTGGGACCCAACACATGACTGGGCGGTGAATATCAAGGGCTATACACTATACAGGAGGGACAGGACAGGGAGGAAAGGTGGGGGCGTGGCGCTCTACATTAAGGAGGAATACACATCCTCATCAATTAGCAAAGAATCAGAGGAGGGGCACTCTGAAGTGCTCTGGGTTAGAATACAAGGAGGTCACGGGGAAAGAGACTTAACAGCGGGGTCTACTACAAACCTCCCAACCATGGGGAAGAGCTCGACCAGGAATTCTTAAGTCAGCTCACAGAGGTAGTTAAGTCAAAGGATGTGGTCACAGGGGACCTGAACTTTCCAGACATCTGCTGCAAAGAGCAGTCAGCCAGGTCTGACCTCTCACGTAGGTTTCTAGCCAGAATACAGGACCTCCATCTAACCCAGGAGGTGCACAGCCCCACCAGGGGAGACGCCTTGTTGGACCTGGTGCTGGCCATGGGAGATGACCTGGTGGGGGGCTGCGGATGCTCGACCACCTGGGCGACAGTGATCATCGCCTGCTGGAATTCACCATCCAGCGCAAGGTGGCAAAGGCCTGCAGCAAGGAAGCAGCCCTAGATTTCAGAAGGGCAAACTTCAATGAGGTAAGGAGAATAGTCAGGGAAGCACTGAGGTCCCGAAGGGGAGGGGAGCCAGATGTCCAAGGAGAGTGGTCGCTCCTCAAGGAGATGATCCTCGAAGCCCAAAGGGAGGTAATCCCAACATGGATCAAAGGGAACGGGAGGGCACAGAAGCCCCCATGGCTCACCAAAAGCATCAGGGAATGTCTCCTAGCAAAAAGGGAGGTGCACGCCCAATGGAACAGAGGGGCCATCACAAGGGAGGACTATAAAGCACTTGCTTGGGGATGTAGGGGGATGGTCAGGGAGGCCAAGGTGGAGATGGGACTGGGACTAGCGACCCGGATCAAGGACAACAAGAAGTCCTTTAAATACATAGGGGGCAAAAAGAAGGTTCCGGGTAATGTGGGGCCCCTGCAAGACACGCTAGGAAATTTGGTCGTCACACCGGACGACAAAGCCAACATATTTAACGATTTCTTTGCCTCCATTTTCCTGAGCAGGGACTGGAACAGCTACCCCCACCCTCTGGGCCCCGCTTAGACCCCAGGGGAGGCACACCTAGAACAAGGGTTAGTGAGGATCTAGTCAGGGAACTTCTGGAGGGACTGGACGTATTCAAATCAGCTGGTTCAGACAATCTCTACCCCCCAAGTGCTGAGAGAATTGGCTGAGGCCATTGCCGGACCCCTGGCACGGCTTTACGAGCACTCGTGGTGCTCTGGTGTGGTGCCAGAGGACTGGAAGAGGGCCAGTGTGGTTCCCAGCTTCAAAAAGGGGAGGAAGGAGGACCCGGGAAACTATAGGACAGTTAGTCTTACCTCAATCCTGGGCAAGCTTTTTGAGAACATTATTCTGGCACATGTCCACGAGGGGCCAGCAGGGGAGGTCATGCTTAGGGGCAATCAACATGGGTTCATTAGCGACAGCTCGTGTCAGACCAACCTGGTAGCCTTCTATGACCAGATCACCAAACCCTTAGATGCAGGAGTAGCAGTGGACATAGTCTTCCTGGACTTCCGGAAGGCTTTCGACACTGTCTCTCACCCCGTTCTCATCAAGAAACTGGGGGACTGTGGTGTCAACACCCACACAGTCACATGGGTCGCCAACTCGCTGGAGGGCTGCACCCAGAGAGTAGTGGTGGATGGGTCATTTTCAACCTGGAGGGATGTGGGCAGTGGGGTCCCCCAGGGCTCGGTCCTCGGGCCCACACTGTTTAACATCTTCATCAGTGACTTGGACGAGGGGGTGAAAAGCACCCTGTTCAAATTTGCTGATGACACAAACATGTGGGGGTATGTGGTGCACGCTAGAAGGGAGGAATAGGCTGCAATCAGACCTAGACAGGTTACAGGGGTGGGTGGACGAGAACAGGATGGGATTCAACACCGACAAATGCAAGGTGATGCACCTGTGGAGGAACAAACGGCACCATACCTACAGGCTGGGGAACTCCCTTCTCGTCAGTGCAGAGGCAGAAAAAGATCTTGGAGTCATCATTGATGCCAAGATAAACATGGGCTGGCAGTGTGGGGACGCAGTCAGGAAGGTCAACCGCACCTTGTCATGCATCCACAGATGCATCTCAAGCAGGTCCAAGGTGATCCTCCCTCTCTATGCGGCACTGGTCAGGCCAAAGTTGGAGTACTGCATCTAGTTATGGGCGCTACACTTCAGGGGGGATGTGGACAACATGGAGAGGGTCCAGAGGAGGCCACTCGCATGATCAGGGGGCAGCAGGGCAGGCCCTATGAGGAGAGGCTACGGGACCTGAACCTGTTCAGCCTCCACAAGAGAAGGCTGAGGTGGGGTCCAGTGGCCTGTTACAAACTAGTCAGAGGGGACCAGCAGGCACTGGGGAAGTCCTTGTTCCCCCAAGCATTGCCACGAGTGACCAGGAATAACGGTAACAAGCTGACAGAGGGTAAATTCAGATTAGACATCAGGAGGCGCTACTTCACGGTCAGGGCAGCTAGGATCTGGAACCAACTTCCAAGCTAAGTGGTGCTGGCTCCTACCCTGGGGGTCTTTAAGAGGAGGTTAGATGTACACCTTGCTGGGGTCGTTTGACCCCAGTTCTCTTTCCTGTCTATGCAGGGGGTCAGACTCAATGATCTGCTCAAGTCCCTTCCGACCCTAGAAACTATGACACTGTGCAATAAACTATGAAACTTGTACATATCTAGCTTTTCTCAGTAGTCCCTAAACTGTTCTTTCAGCACTCAGGGATGCCCACATCCTTGCCGAACTGTGCTGCCCAGTGCTGTAGTCTCGGAGATGACGTCTGTGAAGACTAAGGTGAGAAAGACATTGAGCACGTCATCCTTTTCTGCATCCTCTGTCACAAGGTTGCCTCCCCCATTCAGTAAGGGACCCACACTTCCCCTGATCTACCTTCTCCTACCGACATAAAGTATAGGATCCAGTGCACAGATGCCTCATTTGGGAAAAATGCTCCTTATGTCTTTATTCATCAAGCTCTCTGGAAAGACACCAAGATCCAGATCTACAATGCAGGGATCATGCCCACTCTCCACTACAAGTGTGAAATGTGGATGACCTACCATGGTCATCTCAACAGCCTGTACAGGGATCACTACCTATGTCCTAGGAAGATCCTCCACTCCACATCAAATGGGAAGATTGTCACACAAACGCCAGCATCCTGGCTGAAGCCAATGTTACCAGCATTGAGTCAGTGATCCTCAAGCACCAACTTCACTAGACCAGACATTGTGAGGGGATGCCTGACTCTTGACTCCCAAAACAACTGTTCAGCTCCCAGTCTAGGCTTGGCCTGAGATATCAGTGGCCAGAGGAAATGCTGCCAGGGCATACTGAAGGCAGACATCTAGAAATGGATGCTGACTTGAAGAGCTAGAAAGTGCTGGCTACCACCTGTCTGCAGTGATGACACAGGCTCAACCAATGGCCATCCACTCCAAGATGAAGCATACTGCCCTCAAAGCAGAGAAGAGAGGACAGGGAAAAGATAAGCACAGGAATCACTGCCCACAGCCTACTTTCCCCTGAGGAAAGACCTGTAACTGCTGCAAATCGCTCAAGGACTGGACTCTTAACTCATCCCAGGATCAAGGGATTGGTGACAATGACATCTCTTGCTGCACGGGTCATTTTAACTCTCGATGCGGACAACTTAATTCTTTAGGTAAGTTTGTTTCCTCGCAGTTTATACATCAGTAACTCTGAGCAGACGTGACACTGATACTTCTTGCTAGCACAGTCCCGGTAAGGAGAGTGGGCAGGAGCTGGATTTCACATTTTCTTCATTTTCCAACATCTGATCTTCAGGTTTTTAAATTAGCAGGAAGGGCAAACTGACAACTGGTCCAGTGGGATTTAGTCACAGCCATGAAAAAGGTTTGTGTGTGTCTAGCTCACAGGCAACACAAGCAACGATGCTAGTCCCACCAGACTGACGTGGGAACTTGCCAGGGAAGGCAATCGGTTTTGTTAATGAGGAATGAAATCTCTTAACGAAACCTGCTCACTCCACAACATTTATGACACGGAAATGAGATGTGAAATAAATCAATAAATCAACAACGAATAGTTTGGGAGTAATTTTTTAATAATCAGAATGAGGGAAAAGGGTTAAAATTTACACACTTTTTAAGCAGCGGCAGCAGCTCCACTGCTCAGGACCGCAGGCTCTGAGCAAGGAGCGCTGCAATGAACACCAGGGCCAGTTTCAACTGCATTTCCAACACAACCGGCCCCGGGCTTTGGTGCCTCCTCTTCGCCGCCCCTCACCCGACCCCCGCAGCTGCACCCGTCAGTGCCGGACCCCACAGGCCCCCGAGGGCCCCTCGGTCATGCAGGAAATGACCCACGGGCCAGAGACGGACCGTCCAGCTCAGCCACGTCCTGCTCTCCGTGGTCGGGGGATGAAGAAACCCAACCTGCGCGTCCAGGGTCAGGAACGGCGCAGCTGATCGTCTGCAGGGAGAGGAGTCCTCCAGGGTCACAGACATGAGCATGACTGAGGCCAGAGGGGACAACTAACACGTCCTGTCTTGTACATTTCCTTTCCCTCTCACTGGCACCGTCTGAGCTTGATTTCACCAAACAGCACCCAAAACCAGGGCCGGATCCTGTCCCCCGTGAACAAGGCTGGCGGGAAGGTGAAGATCGGGGCCCCGGTGTCAGCATCGAGAAACCACACCCGCCCCAATGTGCAGTCCAGACAGACCCCGACCCTGCTGGGCGCCCGGTGCAGGGACAGCGGGGTGGGATCAGGGGCCGTGAGAGCCTTGTACCTGCACTTCCTGTGCTCCAGATCCCAATCACACCGCACAGCCCAGATCCCCTCCTTGGGGGTAAAGCTGATCTCTCCCTTCCTCCTCACAGACTCTCTGGCCACCCCCACGGCCCACCGTATCCCCTTCCCCACCTCCACCTCCCACCAGTGTCTCCCTGAGGTGAATCCCTCACGGCCCAGCACACAGCGCCAGTGTCAAATCTCTTAGGATTGTAAGGCAGATACTTCCATCTGTCTGTCCGTCTCACACTTTTCCCATCCTCAGACAGGACGAGCTCGGGATGAGCCGTGTCTGGATCCAGAGTCACCTCCTCTGCGGGGAAAGGAGATACAGGAGCGTGAGGAGCAGAGCTCAGCCCGAGGACAGGGGGTGATCGAGGCAGGGGCAGCTTTGGCTGCAGCTGGAGGTGAATCCGGGATTGACCCGAGCAGGAAGGAGCCCGGAGACCTCAGCAAAGGGCAGGGCCGATTCCCCCCGGCAGGAAGAGACGGGCCAGGGACAGAAACACACCGGCTGGGCCAGGGCTGGGACACGGCATCGTTCCCCTCCTGCACCTGCCGGTCACAGGCAGGGAGGAGAGACCCTGGGGGCTCAGGAGAGCCCAGCAGAGGGTGTGAAGGGGAGAGCATGGATACAGTTCATCTCCCTCTGCACTGTCCACTGCCTGTCTTCAATCCTACTCGGTTAAACCTTCCCCGCTCTCATATTTTGGGGCATTTCCCAGAGAGGCATTCCCATTCCAGCAAGACACAGCCAAAGAAATATAAAATTTGGAGCAGAACAGTCCACGTCACAAGATTTGTTGTGTCCCAGGCTTCAAGTGCAAGTCCAATCTCCGAACTTTTCAGAGCTTCCCCAATAAGACCAGCCTAAGACACAGCAGGTGAGAGGGATTGAAATACATACACAAATAGGAAGAGCTTAAGGCAAAAATGAAGAGATAATGTGTGGGGAAGTGGGAGTGAGGAAGCGATAAGTGACTTAAGTAAAGATAAGAGAACTGTGTTAGAAGCCAGGAATGTACTTGGTGTCTTAATAAAGAGAGTTGGAGTATTGTTGGACCTCTGCTGGTCTAGGAGGCAATGATGTTTTGTGGTATCTCTTATTGGTGTGACTCTATTTGGAAGAGCTCTTGGATAAACTTTTGGGCATCAAGTGTCCGTCCTCTAATAAATGAAGAAAGATGAAAGATTATCTCATGATGCTTGGATGGAAAAGGAAAGCAACCCCCAAAACTACTGAAATTATAGCAGCTCACCTCCTCTTCTAACGCATGGTAAGAGATCCCTTTATGGAAAGGTTTGCTCCATCCATCTGGGCCTGTAGCAAGTATGATCTAGAGGAGTAGTCCCCAAACAGTCCCTACAGGTCAGCAGCTGTTTCAAGAACTGCTGTGTCCCCAGCAGGGAACAATGGACATAAAAGGAGAGTCACATCCCCGCATGGACAGGGTGGATGACGGCAGGAGAGAAAAGCTGGATTCTTCCTCTCCCTCATCACCACTCATTGTGATGACAAGCAAACTTTGGGGAGCAAAAAGCAGGAGGAAAGGAGCGAAAGCTACAGGAGAGTGAACAACACACAGGGGAAGAGATCACAAAAAGGAAGAGATAGCAGCACTGGGTAGGAGGAGACAGCAGAGGAATGAAGTAGATATAGACCAAAAACTAGCAGTTTAGACAAAGTTGTCTTGGTTTATGAATGTGCAAACAGGAGCTCACATAACTCCTCCACTCAGCCATGACGGCCAGCTTCAGTCCCCTGTGATGCCCCTTTCTCCAGGTCTATTCAGCAGGCAGCTTCCCGCTCTGTCCTCCGACTGTCTGGTCAGCCTCAGGTATGTTTTTTTCTGTCACTCCATCCAAAAATATTTTGATCCTGGCCCCACAATGCTCAGACTTTCCAGTCTTTGCCCTGTCATGGTTTTTCACTGAAGTGACTTTCTCCCTGGTCCCTTTATTATGGTGTATATTTTATTTCTCCTTGCTCACCCTGCTTTGTTGCTTGATATACCCATACTTTTCTTGCTCTCTCCTTGATTTCATCTTATTTCCTATTTTCCCCATTTTCCAATTTCTGTATTTGTTGGGCTGTTCTTTCAGATAGAAAGTTCACTTTGCCCCTTTTCCACAGATCATGATTTTGTCTTGTCTTGTCCATAACAGAGGCAATAAGGGAGGTAGGAACAGCAGCAACAAGTGGTTGAGGTAGAGCAGGCCTGGCCTGGGATAGTGGCTGGGGCACTTTGCTGGCTGTGTAGCCAAACATGGCAGGGAATTTGGGGGAAGGGGGAGATCAGGAGGAAGGGGGCAGGACCTCTCAGAAATCTCTGCAGGAGGCAGGCAAAGCAGGAGTCTGGAGGAGGAAGTGCAGTCCCATGCAGCTCCATTACTGTGTCATGGGCTGCCACATCTCATGGTGTGTTTTGAAATGCATGAGGATGTGCGAGTCCTGTCATGAGGAGTGACATCCCCACCCACTGCCAGATTGGGATCTATCGTATAGGGCATGGACACACATAACGCTTAGGGCAGAAACACATTATCCACCTTGGGCAGGTGCTCTGGCAGCTTGAGGGGGCTTCAGTGGCCCAATCCTGATCCCTTCAGGCCTCTGAGGGACCTGCCTGGTTTTCTCCATGTATAGAGTGGCCTGGGGCACATCCCTGGAAGTGGTGAAACCAGTGTGTGTCTGGTGTGGAGGCACGGGACTCAGGGAATACTGTGTGTTTTGTGCCTTTACTCAGAGATGTGTGTGACCTGGGGCCTCCATCCTGGGACCTGTGCTGTGTCCTGCACTGGCCCACGTAGAGGAAGAGATCAGTGTGAGTCCCAGTGTAGGTATATGGCCAGAATACTATTGTCCCCATCTTTTTTCCCCTCCCTCATTGATTGGCACTGTTGAACCCACGCACCGTTAGAACCACTGCGCTTCAACACTTAAAGGGTAACCCTCTTACCTTGAATGCTAGGGCACTGTACATGTGGGCACCTCTGACAAACAACAGTTTTCAACCAGTCCCCAATCCGTGACATTTTGGAACTGTTCAATTGTTGTGTGTTTGCACACTCAATAAGAACACGAGAACATAAAAACTGCCATACTGAGTCAGACCAATGATACGTCTAATCCAGTATCCTATCTCCGAAAGAGGAAAAAGCCAATGCTATAGGAGGGGAGCCTTAAACCCTAGATATAACTAGAGTGATCTTTTCCTTATTCCTACATTCATTACCCTCCCTGCCATCCACCCATACTGGTCTAGAAATGTCGGAGAACACATCTCCATTTTATCCGATCAGCAACTATTAATACGTATATTAATCTTAATTAACAATTAATACCTATATTAAACTCAATAGTATTCATCTATTACAAGATATAAATTACTAGGTTGCCAGTGCTGGAGAGACTTGGCAATTGATACAATCTGAACATTGTACCTTTTTCCAGAGACGGTGCGGTCTGTCCCAGCCCTGAAAGCAACCACAGAATCAGACATGAGAACTCATTAGAAGAGATGCATAAACAAGGCATTATTGCCTGCAATGTCACATTGGAACAAACTAGATCTAAAACTTCAGTGTGCCATAATTAATAACCAAGACACAGACTCTGTGACAGGTTTTCTGTCAGAGGACCACACACACATCACATCCTGCACATGCTCAGATGACACAAGTATAGTTACATGTCCAGGCTGCCAGAGGAAATAGTATTTCTACCTGTGCAAAAGAGGAACTGGCACTTACATGATTAAAACCTGCCATTTCCACTCACAAGGGGAAACAGAAAGTGCCAAGTGTGGTGGGGACTTCTAGGTTCCTTCAAAAAAAAATCTGGCCATAGGAGATTTTGAGTTCTTTGACCTTAATACAAAGCACTTCTTGACAGAAACTATTAGCGAGCCTAAGTATTTGACTGGAAAGGGAACAAAGGGAATTGAAATAACAGGAAGAGACCATTGATTCAATATGAACCTTCATTACCTGGACAGATCACAGCTCTTTTCCACCCTGAAATGAAGAGAAATAGTGGTGAGCATTTATCTGAACAAATGCAGCTGTAAAAGGATTCTTGGATGACGAGCATCTGGCCCAAGCAAAAGCCAGGAACGACCAGAGTGATGCTGGACACAAATGGGGCAACTGGACTAACTGGGACACTGTCCCTTCATGTCAGTAAATCCATACAGACCTCATCCATCAAAGTGATGTCAAATCTCTAGGTCACTCTCTAAATTGCGGAGACCAGGGAGTAGGGCTGTGCGAAATGGAAGCGCTCCATTTTGACCATTTCAACAGAGCAGTGTTTCATTTTGACATTTGTCTCGAGCCGAAACAGCTGTTCCGTTCCTTTCTGTCGAAACGTTTTGCCGTTTTGACCCTGTATTGATGTTTCACCCATAGGATATAATGGGGAAGGTCAACAGGCTATAACTGTGTCGTTTCTGCCCTGATTTCAATGAAACTTGCCAGGTAGCCCCTTCTGAGGGCATGACGCGTGCCAAGATTTCAGAAGATAGATGTCGAGGAGTCAGAGAAACTGCACCCCAAAATCACAGCAAAACTCACATCACATGTACGTGTTAAGCTGCAGTGGGGTCAAAACTACAGGAACGGTAGCCCCTGCTGAGGCAACAAAGCCTGCCACGGTTCAAGGAGGTAGGTGCAGAGAGTTCAGGGAAACTGTACTCCAAAATCTTGAAGTAAAACTCATGATGCATGTACGTGTTAACCCACAGTGGGGTCAAAACTGCCGACATGCTAGCCCCTGCTGAGGCCACAAAGCCTGCAAAGTTTCAAGGAGATCGGTGCAGGGGCTTGGGGGGAACTGCACCTCAAGCTGTGGACAAGCAAAACTCGCATCATGGGTGTTTGTGTAACTGTCTGTCTCGGGGCGCAGGGGAGGGGAAACCACTGCAGGCCTGGCTGCTAGGCCCTGCTGCGGCCACGACGCCTGCCAGCTGTTGAGGAGATCGGTGCAGGGGGGCTCTGGGGCCCTGCACCCCTGGCTGCTGACAGGCAAAACTCGTGACATGGGTGCTTGTGCAACTGCTGCTTCTCATCAGGCAGCAGGACTGAAGATCCCCCATCACTTGTCACCAAGACCTGGGGATAATAATTCGACACAGTATGAACACGAGCCAGAAGTGCGATGCTGTAGCCAGCAGGGCCAGCAATGCGCTGGCATGCATCAATTGCTGCTACACCAGAAGCTACATCTAGGGCTCGGTGCACAACTGTTCACCAGGGCACCCTAGGGGAAAACTAGGAGTAATGGTCACAAACTCCTAGAAGATGGTTTCAGGCTCAACATTCGGAAAAACTACTTCACAACTAGGGTGTCCAGACTGACCATTACTCCTAGTTTTCCCCAAGGCTGCCCTGGTGAACACTTTTTCACCAAGCCCTACATGTACGCTTCTGGTGTAACAGTAAGCCACTACCAAGTCCCCTCTTGGCCTTCTCTTTTCCAGGCTGAAGAGTCCCAGGCCCCTCAGCCTTTCCTCGTATCGCTTGCCGTGCAAGTCTCTGGTCATATGGGTAGCCCTTCTCTGGACTCTCTCAAGCTTTTCCACATCCTTGTTAAGGTGCAGAGCACAGAACTGGATGCAGTACTCCGGCTGCAGTCTCACCATGCTGAGAAGAGCCGAGTAGAGCAGGAGAATCACTTTTTTGCAATGGTTTTGCTGGAGATGCATCAACTGATGCATGCCAGCGTATTGTTGGCCCTGCTGGCTACAGCATCGCACTGCCGGCTCATGTTCATACTGTGGTCAGTTATTACCCTCGGGTCTTAGTGACAAGTGATGGGGGATCTTCAGTCCTGCTGCCTGATCAGAGGCAGCTGTTGCACAAGCACACATCACGAGTTTTGCTTGTCAGCAGTTGTGGTGCAGGGCCCCCAAAACCCCCTGCACTGATCTCGGTGACATCTGGCAAGCGTCACAGCCTCAGCAGGGGCTAGCAGGCCTGCAGCTTTCACCCTGCTGCGCCTTAACACATGCAGTGTCACCCATGTCACAAGTTTTGCTTGTCTGCAGCTTGAGCTGCAGTTTCCCCCCAAACCCCTGCACCGATCTCCTTGAAACATGGCAGGCTTCGTGGCCTCACCAGGGGCTAGCATGCCTGCAGTTTTGACCCTGCTGTGGCTTAACACATACATGTGACACAAATTTGGCTCTCAAGATTTTGGAGTGAAGTTTCTTTGAATCCCCTCTACCTATCTTCTTGAAGCTTGGTGTGCATTATGCCCTCAGAAGTGACTACCACTTCTGCAAGCTTTATCCAAATCTGGCAAGACATGACAAAGTTATAGGCTGTTTCATCATTCCCCATTATAGCCTATGGGCAAAACATCGAAACGTTTCGACTTCCCTCGTTTTCTTTTGAGGTTGTTTTGACCATATCTGTTTAATTTCGATTTTGCTGTTTCGACCTTGAACCAGGTGGAAAAAGTATTGAAACAAAACTGGTGGCAAAATTTTGCACGGCCCTGCCAGGGAGCCTTAGTATCCAAAGACACCACTGACTTGGACCTGCTGTACCATTTCCCAGGGGAGGGCCTGGCTCCAGAGATACTCCCGTTATTGCCATCTAGGCTGGATTGCCATTAGTCATTCTCTCTGACCTGACCGAGAAGTTTCTAGTAGGTACAGAATAAAGATGCCTGTCTTCTCCATGGCTTGGGGTACCTTGTATACATGAGACATGTTGAAGTATCTTCAATGATTTCCAACCACACTGAGATGGCACCTTAAGCTTTGGTTCAAACTAATTAATGGCTGCATCTCCAGTTACATTCATGTTCCAATTTCACTCCATGAACTGCTGCAACCCAGCAGTGCTCTGGGCTAATAACGATGACAGAGGCCAGGAAGGAGCGTCTGAGAGCAGCTGAGCAAAGCATTCATGACCAAGGGCATCTTAATGTTGCTGTCGGTTTTCTGTTCTTTCCACCATGGAGAGTATGAATCTAACAGCTAGCTCTAGCTATGTTGAATACCATGGAAAAAGCGGTGTTGGACACAGAAAAAAACTTACCAAGTTCGCGTTGAAGGTTTCCTGGATTGAAAAAAAAAAAAGATACATTGATTAAGTGCTTCACTACAACTTCATAAGTTTAAGCCTGGCACTTCGTGTTCTGTGCGACAACCTCTCTGTGGTGCTTATCCGCATACCGCCAGTAGTATCCAGTGTCCAGTTCCTGAGAACTGTGTCTCTTTTCTGCCTATCCTCATTGGTGTGCAAGGGCAAGAGAAGTGGGAAACTGTTTTGTGCTTACTTCGACTGTGCTAACTTGCTTTTATCTGCTTTTCACGAATTTGAATATATGGGACCAGGTGAATCAAGATTGTGTGCATGTTCACTGTCTTCTAAAATCGTGAAATTTTTAGGAGTTTTGATGCTGTAAGAGAAAAGTGGGTCAAAGGTTGTTGAGGTGTCCTGTATGGTAGCATGACTGGTATCACAGCCTACGGTGAATGAAGCCTGTGCTCAAGAGCTCCGGGGTAGAAGAGGCAAGCTCCAGGTAAGAGTTGTGTCTGGGGATGGTACTGTACTTTGCCATGTAGCTGTGTAGGGAGATGTTTTGATGATACATAAATCCCTCTAGTGGTTCCAGGATGGGATCTAGTACCCACTTGTTTCTAAACAATGGGCATCTCTGGCATGCTGGTAGGTCAGGTAAACACCTGGCGCTGAGCAGCTGTTTACTTACATAGATTACTGGGGGCATGACATTAAATATTCTGTAGTGTTTGACTAACCATATGAATGTAGAGATGTGTGTCAGAAGGCACATACCTATTTCAAGGACAGAAAGTTATAGAAATTTTAACAGAATAACAGCTCCACTTTTCCTTAATGGTATGTATAGACATTTGGGGAAGTTAGGGGGCAGTTAAAGTTAAAAATGGCCACCGGATCAGATGGGAGGGGTAAGTGTCCACTGGGGGCTGTGGGGAGTAGGCTTTTTTTAGCCCCTGATTCCCTCCACCCACAGACAAGCAACACCCCCTGCCAACTGCACTTTGCTGTGCTGGAGGTTTGGGGTGTGGCACAGTGCCTACCTGCCTCCCTTTGGTTGGCTGCAGTAAAATCTTATTCATACACTCTTTGATTTGTTAGAATAAAATTATTCACTAACTATACTATATATCCCCCCCCCCTGTATTTACCTTTTATTTTGAAGAGATATACATTCAGGATTGTGAAACTTAACACAACCACTAGGATCACGCTCAGCGCCACCATCCAGGGATTCACACGGGGAAAGAAGAGAACTGAAAAACAAGATGCCCAGGGCTTGCTTTAGTTTCTTATTGGTGAAAAAAATATCAACTATATTTATTCCAAGGCCATCCATTAATAGTTCCTCTCAGGAGTTGCCTGAGATATGAATGAGAGCAGCAACTCCTAGATTCGCAAAAAAACAGAAATATGCTTTAATAACCACCAAACTAACTTGCCATAGTGATTTATCATGAATAAACAGGAATCATGCTAGCTCACCTTTACATGGCTAAGTGGAAAGTATTTAGCCATATAACTGCAATTTTTGGCAATTATGCAGCGTTTCATAGTTGTTCTATCTGTAATGGAAGAGGATCAATCTTTATGTGTATCTGCTAGAAACAAAATCCAGAAATACTTTAAATCCTCCTCCATGTTCTCCATCATCACACAACTGCTAGCCGTAGGTCTTTTTTTTTCTGACTAAAGCTTTGGGCTCTATGTTGAATTACATACATGCTCCAATATCTTCACAGCCATAGTACGGGGTACTGAGCATGCTCAGGAGGAAGGTCTAGGGCAAGCACTATTATATATCTAAACAGTGCATAAAAGCCAAAAAAAAAAAAAATCACACTTACAGAACTACATGCTAAGGGGTCCTCCATTCAGAAAAGCCAGGTTCAGACCCAAATGGTGGGAGGGGGTGTGTGGGTTCGGACGTGAAGTGGGGAGGAGGGCCAAAGTGAGGTCAGATCTGAGCTAGGGTAAGGGAGCTGGGTCAGATGCAAACGGTGTGGGGGAGGGGGGTGGGGTAGGACCCTTAATGGGCGAGAGGGAACAGGGAGCGGGGTTTGACAGAACCGGGGGACGGGGGAGGGTCAGACCAAAACTGGGGGGAGGGAGCAGAGTTGGAGCAGAAGTGGGGAGAATGGGGGGGAAGAGGGGTCAGATCGGAAAGTGGGATCGGACCTGAAAGCTCAGGGGGCGGGTTTTGATCCCTACCACGGGGTGGATCATACCTGAAGTGGGGTAGGTGGGGAGTGGGTTTGGAGCTGAAGCAGGAGTGGGGGCTGAGGGGAGGGTCGAGTCAGACCCGAATTGCAGGGAGCCCAAGGTCTCTTTTCCTGACCCTATGACGAGTGGCTAAGAGCTATGGGACTCTTCAGCCTGGAAAAGCGCAGGCTCAGGGGCGATCTGGTGGCCACCTATAAGTTTCTCAGGGGTGCTCACCAGGATCGGTGAGAATCACCAGAGCGCCCCAAGGGATGACAAGGTCAAATGGTCACAAACTCCTCCATGACCGTTTCAGACTGGACATTCGGAAGAACTTCTTTACTGTCCGAGCCCCCAAGGTCTGGAATAGACTGGTGCCAGAGGTGGCTCAAGCGCCTACTTTGAACACATTCAAGAGACACTTGGATGTTTATCTTGCTGGGATCCTGTGATCCCTGGTGACTTCCTGCCCCTGGGGCAGGGGACTGGACTCGATGATAGTTTGAGTGATGGCATCTGCCAGTTTCTTTAAGGTAAAATTTCAGAAGTTCGAGTGAGATAAAATCCAGATGCAGATAAACTGCAAACACACAGTTCAATGGATTTCTATTATGACCCCGTGGAAATGCTAGCCATGTGTGTGTTTACTTCATGTTTCACTTGGTTTCCAGCAGAGGTGGTTCACTGTTGGGTTTGGATGGAAACTGACCTGATATATGAATTGCTGATTCCTTCTCTCGGTCGAGGAGGCTGTTCCTGATCCAACAGGACAAGTTCTGGTTTGAATGTCCATTTATGACAACAGAAATTTCTGTTTCAAACAGGCCATTCACCTTTGGGGATATTATTTCAGAGAGTGATGGTATATGATGCCCCTGGGAATTTCTCCACAGCACCCGGGGCTCTGGGTACCACTCAGCTGATCGACACGTCACGCGGATCCCTTCCTTCTCGTAATCCTCCACAGCGATGATAGGATTAGAGCCTAAAGCTAGAAAAGAAAGAAATTATATTTCTTAAATCTGTGAGTCAATATAGCAGAAGTCCCAAAACCCTGTTTCTGAGAAACCACAGAATGAACCTTAGCAAACATGACATCTAGCAAAGGAAAGAAAGCAAATGAAGCTTAAGCAGATCAGATTAAACAGAGCAGAAGGGCTTAAAGCAGGTAATCCAAATATATTATTATATATATTATCTGGTTCCAGGAGAGAGTCTGGAACTGGTACTGTTCAATATCTTCATTACTGGCTTGAAGGAGGGAATACAAAGCACTCTGTCTATGTTTGCAGATGACACCAAACTATGGGGTGAGGTTAAAACAAACTAGAGGGCAGGGAGCAAATCCAGGTGGATTTGGACAGGCTGGGGAAATGGGCAGAACAGAATAGGATGCAGTTTATCAAAGACAAGTCCCATGTGTAGAAGTAATTGGTTTCCTTGACTAGAAAAACAGACAAAGACCAGACGTGCTGATACTGTTTAATTCAAATGTTCTGAGATAAGGAATCCACATTCCTGCGTTCCTTGGGTTATCTTAATATCTTGCCCTGTATGCCCTGGGATAGCCCTATGCATAAATAATTGTTTAAGTAAATGACCTAAGTTTCTGTGTAATTTACTATTGTTTTGTTTTTCCAAAGTGTATCCTTTTATCTCTTTCTCTGTCTTTAGTATAAATACGCTTGTAACCTTAGAGAGTCTGAGAAATCCTTTGAAACAGACAAGGGTGATTCCCCTTGCTGTATGGAATCTCCCTGTGATCACAGTATAGCCTTAAATAAAGAAAAGCTGGCTCTGTCAGTTCTGATTCAACCACAACGCGAAGTTTGATTTCTTCCACAATTTGGTGCCGTGACTCGGATAGAGATGCCCGGAGTAATCAGCTGGGACACAGACATCTCTTCACTGAAGCCCTGGCGCCAAACCAAGGTAAGAGACCTTTTGAAATCTCTACTGGGGCTTTTCAGTGAGAGGCTGTCTCTGTGTCTTCCTGATTCACTACTTGAGGCTCACTCTATCCGAACTTTTGCTGCCAGAACTGTCAGACCCACTGTGTAAGTATTAACTGTAAGTAGAAAAGTTAAGAGTCAAGGTTAAGACTCAAGGTTAAGAGTTAAGACTCTGTGTTGCTGTTGTCAGTGAAAGATTTCCCTGTATGAATTGAGTTCAGTTCTGTAAAGAACTGTGAGGTCTCTCTGAGGCCAGAAGTAGAAACCTTGTGCAGCCGCCCCGAAGACAACAGATTTGTTCTGTGTGCTCTTTGAAAGCAAGGGTGCAAGGTGGGAACTCTTAGAGTGTGAATGTTTTCCACGATAAGCATTGACCAAGGCTGAGACTAAAGAAATGCTCTTGAACCTCGTGCCTCAATGCAGAAATTCCCCTGTGTGAATTGAGAGTATGAATTGAGAAATATGAGCCACTGACCAGGTCTGAGACTAAGGTTGGGTTCAGCCGCCCCAAGGCTGTCCAGAAGGGCAGTTTTGAACGCAAGGGCGCCCAACTGGAACCTCGTGACCCAGTGGACAGGTTTACCCTTTCCCCACCCTCATAAATGAGCCCTGTCTAACCGTGAGTAACTGCATTGTGTGCTGTTATTGCAGTGGAGTCTTGTCTTTGGACATTAGCCACAGCATCTCTATGCCACTAGCAAATCTCACAACCTGACCGGACACCCTGAATAAGCCATTCCTGTATGAAAGACCTGTGTGAATTGAGTTTAAAGAGATGGGGAGCGGAGTGTCTAAAGACATACCGGCTCTGCCAAAAGGGACTCCAGCATTGTACATGTACACACACTATGGCCATAAAAGTTGTAAGTTTCTAGACAAATGGAATTGGTATACCAGAGATGATTTTAGCCGGCAGTTTCCCCTGGAGGGAACATTTGATTTAAGTAAAATTGTTTATCCCCACAGAGACCTTGAGTTAAGAGGTAGTAATATACCACAGACTCAGCGGGACACATTTTTTTGATTAATATAACAAAGCTTCCAAAATAAAATAAATAAATAAAATAGGGGAAAAAAAAAATCTCAAGTTCGGAGTCTTAAAGACTCCCAAGAGAAACTGAAATCTCAGATAAAGAAATTAAACAGAAAGGTGCACCAAAAGGGGGCCCCCCATCAATAGTACCATCAGCACCTAAACAGCTTTATCCACAAATAACTGAGAATGAATCTGCAGAAGATATAACTGATTTTCTTAATGTGCCACCCCCATATCAGTTCCAGGCACAATCTGAACCTGAAGAAGTTCAAAGTAACCAAATAGACTCTTCTGGCAGGAATACCCCACCTCACCAGGCAACTACCACTCAACAATCGTCACCTGCCCCCGGGGCATGCCCACGCCCACCAAAGACATGGCATCTGTTTCCTGAAATCTCAACTCCCTTCTCTTGTTTAAAGTCTGGTACCCAGTATGGTCCAGCCCCTTCTTTAAAATCTAAGAAGGCTCAGCTCATGCCTTTACGCCAACTTCCAGGGCAAGGTCCAAATGGGGAAACTACAATCACAGTCCCTGTCCCCTGGACCCCAGGAGATCTCCTAAACCTTGTTAAACAATTTCCTAACATCAGAGAGGAGCCCCAGAAATTTAAAGATCTATTGTTCTCCTAATGGTGTTTATTTAGATGTCCCTTGTGATAATGAGATAGCAGTACTTGCTGCTTTAGGTAGCTCACCTCCTGAACCTGAGTTCCCTGATCTTTCTGTGTTGCAAGAAGAAATCATAAAAGCTGTCCCTCCATTTCCCTAGTCCCAGCATGCTAATGAAGTAGGACAAATTCATACTGCCCAGCCTGTAAAAATTAGATTAAACCCAGCTAAGCCTTTACCCAAAGTTGCTCAATACCCTTTATGTCCAGAAGCTGAAGAAGAGATACGCCTTGTTATAACTGCCCTTTTAAAGCAAGGTATCATTGTCCCAACTAAGAGTCCTTGTAATACGCCTATTCTTCCTGTAAAAAAACCTGGAAAGAATACCTATCGCTTTGTATAAGACCTCCGTGCGATAAATTCTGCAGTTTTACCTACTTTTCCTGTTGTACCAAATCCAGCTACTATCTTGGCCTGTATTCCCCCTAAAGTTTGTTATTTTACTGTTGTTGATTTGTGTTCTGCATTTTTTTCTACCCCTATATACCCTGGTAAGCCAGTTTCTCTTTGCATTTACCTATCAAGGACTTCAGTATACCTAGACGTGATTGCCCCAGGGCTATACTGAATCCCCTTCTCTTTTTTCCCAAATTCTGAAAAAGATATAGATGACATAATATTTTAAGAAAATTCTGTGCTTGTGCAATATGTTGATGATTTGCTCTTGGCATCTACCTCCTTAAAGCCTGTAAAAACAAAGGCAGGCAGCACATCCCCCACCTTGGGGACTGTTTGTAAATTTACAAATAGATTTTATTCAAATGCAGAAATGTTGTTCTTATGAATATGTTCTTGTTATTGTATGTATGTTTTCTGGATGGGTAGAAGCCTAACCATGTGCAAAAGCTGACACCATAACTGTAAGCAAAAAGTTGCTCAGAGATTTTATTCCAAGGTTTGGTATTCTTTTGTCCCTAAACTCTGATAGAAGAACTCATTTTACTGGACAGATAATGGAAGAAGTCTGCAAAGTCCTGCAGATCCAACAGAACTTTCATTGCCCATACCATCCGCAGGCCTCAGGTCAAGTAGAACGCCAAAATGGTATTCTGAAAAATAAGCTGGCCAAAATTTGTGCTGAGACTCACCTAAAATGGCCAGATGCACTTCCCATAGCCCTTATGAGTATGAGATCTACTGCCAACCGAAAGACTGGGCTTAGCCCACATGAAATTCTAATGGGAAGACCCATGAGGCTCCCTGCCTCGCCACCTGTTGCTTCCCACTTCTGCGATATACATTCACTTGATGATACCATTCTAGACTATTGTAAAGCACTAATGAAATGTGTTAAGAGTTTTCATTCACAGGTACAGGCAGCTCTCCCCAAAGAACCAGGTGAGCCGTGCCATTGTATCCTGCCTGGAAATTGGGTCCATGTAAAAGTCCATCAACGAAAGTCATCGCTGGAACCTCGCTGAAAAGGCCCATTCCAGGTACTCCTGACCACCAACACTGCAATAAAGTGTCATGGACTCCAGACATGAATCCATGCTTCACACAGTAAGAAAACATCAGCCCCATTAGACCTAGAGTCTCCTCCATATCAATCTTATAATCAGCCTCCACAGACTGGTAGTGAGCCTAGCGCCTGCCAGCAAGAGAGCTCAAGACCACTAGTGAGCCAAGCGCCTACTGGCGAAGAGGATTTGCCACTACAGAGCGAAGAGTATGTGCCCCAACAACACCACTATGCCCTTCGAGACAGGAAAAAGGCCTCTACCTAGTTCCTGGTTCCCGAGGTGGAGTTGGTTAGTTGTGATTTGGATAGTATTCAGTATTTCTTTTTGGGCCATCTTATATGAACTTGACTCATCAGTTATAAGAAACTGTGTAAACCAAACTACACTTCTGCACCGACAAAAAAGATCACTTCATGAAAATGTGTTCTTGTCTTTAGTTAATCAAATTGAAATAGATTTAAATGTCTCTCGTTGTTGGATATGTAGTCATGTCCCTATCTATTCTACTGGAGGAATACCCATGATACCGATACCCTTGAATGCAACTCAGATGTTAGATTTTACTATTCAGATTTTCATAGGAACGAAACCTGGCAGAATGTAAGTTGCAACCGGTCTGAATATGTATGATTAGCTTATGCCACCCCTGGAAAGTTCTGCTGGACCTGTAATGGATCTCGTGTTGCAGTAAGAGTCAGTAAGTGTGAGGCAGAATTTAAAATAAATGGTGCTTGGTTTTCCAATAATTCCTGGATATCTAACTACTCCCCTGCAGGTCAATTTTCAGGCTATTATTCGCAATGGATGATGTCCCCACGCTGTAATACAGATGGATATACCGCATTAGCTGGTCACTATTTTGTATGTAGAAATAAGGCCTATAAAAATCTTCCCTCTGGTTGGAGAGGAACGTGCTATGTCTCTGCAGCGTATTCTGCTTTTACTGTGAGATCTCATTTACCTAAAGGAGAAAATTCGCAATGTTCGTGAAATTACAGAAAATCAAAGATTTTGGGGTATAATGTTCCCCAGCTATGGCGCAGACTTAGCTATGTCCGAAATAAAGAAAGTTGCAGCATCTCTGGAAAAGATTGCTAATGCTACTGCTGATAGTTTTGATAAAATAAATACAGAAATGAAAGAAATAAGGCAAATGGCACTGCAAAACCGACTTGCATTAGATTATATACTAGCCAGTAAAGGAGGAGTCTGTGCTTTAATAGGTAAAGAATGCTGTACTTATATTCCCGATAATTCAAAAGAAATCCAGGATTTAAGTAAACATATTCGAAAAGAAGCAGCTAAATTGTATGAGTCAGATAACTGGAATTTTAATTCTTGGTTTAGCTCTATTTTTAGTTCCTTAGGCTCTACTGTCATTCATAGTTTGTTGATATTGTTTGTTGTTTTTATTGGAGTATACCTAGTGTTTATGATAATAGAATGTTGCATAAGGCATACTGCTAAACCAATGAAGAATAGACCATCAACCAGAAATGAGGTATATAATTTGTATGTTGAAATAGCAGAAAGTAAAGAGAGAGAGAAACTAGAAGTTGAAAGGCTAATGGCTATAAATGTCTAACTTGTAAAAAAAAAAAAAAAAAAAAAAATTAGGGAATGTAGAAGTAATTGGCTTCCTTGACTAGAAAAACAGACAAAGACCAGACGTGCTGATACTGTTTAATTCAAATGTTCTGAGATAAGGAATCCGCATTCCTTGGGTTATCTTAATATCTTGCCCTGTATGCCCTGGGATAAACAATTATTTATGCATAGGGCTAAGTAAATGACCTAAGTTTCTGTGTAATTTACTATTGTTTTGTTTTTCCAAAGTGTATCCTTTTATCTCTTTCTCTGTCTTTAGTATAAATACGCTTGTAACCTTAGAGAGTCTGAGAAATCCTTTGAAACAGACAAGGGTGATTCCCCTTGCTGTATGGAATTCTCCCTGTGATCACAGTATAGCCTTAAATAAAGAAAAGCTGGCTCTGTCAGTTCTGATTCAACCACAACGTGAAGTTTGATTTCTTCCACACATGTGTTGCACCTAGGGGGGAAGAATCATCAACATTCCTATAGCCTGGGAGGTGCCATTCTTGGTAGCACAGCAGCGGGAAGGGATCTTGGAGTTGTAGTCAACTCCAAAATGCAGGAGTCACCAATGTGATGAAGTAATAAGTAATGTCGCTGTGCAAAATTTCCCCAGCCATTTCGTTTTGACGAGGTTTAGACTCATTTTGAGGTCAAAACAGCAAAATCGAAAGGAAACAAAAGGTGTTGAAATAGCTTTGAAACAAAATGAAGCTAGTCAAAATGTTTCGAAAGTCAAAATGTGTCAAACATAGCGCTTCATCCCTGGCACAAGATTAGCCAGGGGACAAGGAGTCAGCCCAGCTGGGCTGACTCCCTATGCCCATCCGAGCTAACGAAACATGGAAACAGAGTCGAAACAGCCTTACTGTTTCGACAAAGCAAAATGGAACAGCTGTTTCAAATTGAACTGAAATTCAATACAAAATGCTGTTCCATCAAAACCTTGAAACTCAAGTGAAAAAACACAGTGCCTTTTCGCACAGCCCTAATACACAAAGCTAACCACAGTCTTTCTTGTGTAAGCAGGTGAATCACAAACAGGTCTAGGGAGGTGATACTTCCCCTCTTTGTAGCATGGGTCAGGCCGCAGCTGAAGTACTCCATGAAGTTTTGGGCACCAGGCTTCAGGAGGGGTTCAGGAGGACCAATTGAGGGACCTGTATCTGTTCACCCTCTGCAAGAGAAGGCTGAGAGGTGATCTTGTGGCCGTCTACAAGCTCATCAGATGGGGCAGCAGGAACTATGGGATACTCTTTCCTGCCCAGGGCAGGGGCTCAGACTAAATGATCTGATAGGTCTCTTCCGACCCTACACTCTGTGATATCTATGAAATTATATTATTGCTTTATCTTATAGTAATGATTAATGTAACTAAATGTATCGAATATTCGTTTATAATAGATATTTGTGTTCAAGCCTCTTAGATGTGAAAACAAAGCAGCCTCATCAGTGAAAAAATCTAAATTAGGTGAAAGGAAGGGGATAGAAATCCTTCCTTCCCAGAAGCGCACATTTCAAAGGAACATAAATCCCAACCAATGGACATCATCCAAGTCCACAACAGAACTGGTTCACTTCAGATTCAGAAGTTTCCATGAAACAATGACATGTGAACAAAGGCAATCAGAGAACAGTTAGTAGATTATTAGAAAAAGCCATCTATGAAGATAGGGTAAAGGCTGGAGGGGAAAGAGGAAGGGGTCGCCCCCCATGACGGAGTGGTGGTGATTAAGGAGATTGTAGGTGTATGTTAATTCCATGTCTAAACTTGCAAAAGAGGTCCAGATCATAGACTAAAATCTTGTCTCTCTACAGGGCAAATGGTTACAAGGTTTTACTAAGAAGGGCTGGTTGTAGAAACTTATCCTGGGAATTGACTGACTAGACTGACAGGATTCAAATTAAACAGAAAAGAAGAAAATTAGGATTGTAACTAAGGTTTGGGATTTGAAAAGAGAAAGGTTCATCTTAGGAGAACATCTGGGCTTTTACAACGTAGGAAAAGAGAGGCAGAAAGGGATATGTTTGCTATCTGTAACTATATTGGGGAGTAAATACAATGAACAAAAAAGCACTACTTAGGCTAAAAGACAATGTTGGTCAAAACAAAAAAGGATATAACTTGCATGTGAAATTACAAGGTCCCAAGCACTGAAAAATCAAGAGCAAAGAAAAACTAGCTGCTTTTGAGATGTTGCTTAAAATTATAAAATACTGACAAAAATTGAAATATGAAATTGAAATGTGAAAGTGGCTGGATAAAATTGAAATACAGTGTCTAATTGTAAAATAATTCACACATAGGTTCCATGAAGTTGGCACATTTTGAAAGAGAAAAAGCCTGAAAACCATGCAGATAAACTGAGACAAGCCACTGACCTGCTACCTTCAGTTCCATTACAGCTTCTTCATAAGTATTATCATCATCAACAAGGCAGATGTATAGCCCTTCATCTGAAGGCCGAATATTGAGAATCGTCAAGGAAACGTTTCCATCTGTGAGGCCACCTTTCCAAAACGCTGTCCTTCTCTTGTATTCTGGCATCTGTCCTCCAAACTGATCTCTCCCATCACGGTACAGATGAACATAATCTGTAAACTCAGGTCGGAACCACCTCACCTCCATGTCCTTAGCGCTCATGTTGGGGGACAGGCGGCACGGCAATACGATCTCTTCCCCCACAATGGCAGTGATTGGCTGATCAGGTCCAACAAGTGTAAACAGGGCTGTAAGATGTACCAAAAACACCCCACAATAAGCTCAGAAGTAAAAAGAGAAATCTGAGATAATCAACATGAGATGGATACCCACCTGGCAGAGTTTCAGCCTGGACTGGTAAAGTGACAAATAACTGAAAACAGAGGTTTAAAATAGAAAGGGCTGAGCAACTTTAACTGCAGCTCACAGCCCAACATAAGATATTCAGTGTCTGTGAAATGATAGAATATCCTGAATAAATACAACATATGTATTTTTTTGTCATAGAAATGTCAACGTTTTTAATTGATTATTTTCTGAACATGATATCCCAGAAAAAATTGTGTTGCCTTGATGATTTAATCACATTTTGTGATTAGATACAAATATCAAATCACTGAAATGTCATGTAAAAGAGAATTTTCCTCCTCAATATTGGTTTTGAAAATCCAGTGGAGTGACAAGAAGGGGGATGTTAGGATACTGTGGGAACAAGGAAGATAGAAGCACACAGAAACATGGAAATATGATCAGGCAATAGATAAAGAGCTATTCTTCTATATATTTGGGGAGAAAGAGGAAAACTTTTTATTTTAGATGTAGTTATTGTTTCTTCCTACACAATGATGTTGATGCCATCTAGAATTTTTCACAAATTCTTTTCCGTTTGCCAGGAAAGACTAGAATTGGTGCAATGTGTCAATCAAAAACTAAATAAACCTTTCAGCAGCAGCAGAGCACACATTAGTATGGAGCAGACACCTACCTGATTCCACCTTGTAAATATGAGAAATAATGAAGAATTTGAGTAAACCAGGCAGCGATGTGGAGATTCTGGAAACTTCACGCAATGAGGAAGGCATCTTCTTCACTGAAACTTGATCCAAAAGCACAAGGGGAAGACAGAAAAGTATTCACCTGGAGAACATAGAGCGCTGGTTACCACCGTTGTGTACTGGATGAGACAGCAGGAGGACAGCACGTACACGTATACAAGGGGAACAACCATGGTTTGAATAAACTTATGAAAGTGCAGAATTAAAACAGTCGCTGAAACACAAATTCCAGGGTTATCCCTGATATCTCCCTCCCTCTTTTCCCCTGAATGAAAAATCATGTGTTGAGTCAGGTGACAATCAAGAGTTTTCATTACATTTTAGACCATGGTAGAATGAGATCTAAAATCATAATTCTATGTGCTGGTAAAAAGGAAACATGGGGTCCAGGTACAGTGACATGCCAGTAGGGCTGTAGGTGCTTGAACCACCTCCAATGGCAGGCTGTTCCAGACCTTGGATGGTAAAGAAATTCTTCCTTATGTCCAGCCTGAAACAGTCTTGCAGTAGTTTATAACTGTTTGACCTTGTCATCCCTTGGGGCGCTCTGATGGGGCACAAACAATTCCCCCAGATCCTGGTGGTCACCCCTGATAAACTTACAGGTGGCCATCAGATCACCCCTGAGCCTGCGCTTTTCCAGGCTAAAGAGCCCCATGGCTCTCAGCCTGTCGGCGTAAGGTCTGTTTTCCTGACCCCTGATCACGCGTGTGGCTCTTCTCTGGGCTCTCTCAAGCTTCTCCACATCCTTTTTGAATTGTGGAGCCCAAAACTGGCAAAATCCTGTTTTGCCTCATAGACATGTAAGTGGCACATAATGTCTCTTTTATGAGTATGAATCTAAATGTCATTCTACCTCACTTTTTGCCATTATACAATCACACTTGTAATAATGCTTAAATCCACTATATGACAACTCTGAATATAGATAAACTGTAGGGAAATTCACTTGCCAGGGAGATGTAGTTAGAGTCAGTTAGATTAGTAAACCAGGTGGATTCAGTTGCCACCATCTCCACTAGCAGGTGCTCTCACTACAGCTATGTCTTCCCAGCTGTGGTCATGACAGCTCCCCAGTGTAGACAAATAATTGGTGAAGTCAGCTGAAGCCCAAAGCAGTGTTTCTTTGGACTAACCAAGTAGCAGAGTAATCTGCACACTGATGTGGCTACACGATCCCCGTACTCAAGCTAACTTATTTACAGGCAGACCGGGTATCTTCATGCTCTGCTACAAACTATGGGGTAGACACACCTGGAGTTGTTTCACATTTCAAGTGAGTCTGGGAAACAATCACTGCATCAGGCTCTTGCATTTTGAGCAGCTTTTTCCTGTGCTGTGCAGGAACTGCCTTCTTTTAGCTGCAGACGATATAATACCCAGGGGCAGGTCTGGATCTCTGTCCCCACACATAAAGGGGCAACCCACAGAGCTGCCTGCCCTCTGCCCGAGCCCTTCACAAGCTGCTGCGGGTTCAGTGCGAGAAGCTGGGGAAGAGACGCCTCCCGCATGGACCTGCAGGCTCCTAACACCAAGGCTTCAAAAAAGCACGAGTCAGGGCCCCAGGACTGATAGGACTTGCCTGAAAATAAGAGGGTGTACAGTGCATTTTGAATTCTGTCACCTGAGACCTTCATTACCCCTGGGATCATATTCTCTAGAGTATGAAAGAATATGAATATGCTTTTCTCTGGAATAATGGGGATGAGAGATTTCTTTAAAAAACAAAAACACCAGAAACACTTAGAGCAGTTTATCATTTAATAGCAGGACTCAAGGAGCTTAGGCTTTAAGAAAAGCATTGTCTATTTCTTCATTCGTGATGTAGCGGTAAGTGGACAGCATTACAATACAGTGATGTAGCAGTGGAAGTGGACAGCATTACAATACAGATTCATACACGATGACAATTAAAACAATTTTGAAATTGTTTCAAGTATTCCTGCAATTTCCCCCCTAATTGTGTCATGCAATGATGTCAGATAAGTTCTTGTTTCAAATAGTTTCAAAGTGAAAAATATGCATTGCCAGGAATCTATAGATTTTCACTGTTTACTCTCTATTGATTCTTAAAGGAGAAAAAAAAAGAAAAAAACCCTGAGGAACATTTTTGTTATGTTTCCTTTTAATTTCCATTTAAGTTGTGATAACACAAAAATATAAGTTGTGAATTGCTTTCTAAAACAATTGGAAAAAAGTCCATAAAAATTAAAATAAAGAAAAGTCCACTATGTTGAAAAGCTTTCATGAAAAATTGTTAAAAAATGTTACTCTCCCCTAAGACACTGCAATAAAACTTTCTGTCCTGTAACAAAAACTGTAAACACTACTCTAATTCACCACTTGTAACATGACTTATCCCACCAATAGGTCATCAAATCTTCCCTGAAGCTAGATCATAATTATCTCTGTGAGCCAGCCCTCCACATCTACTACACGGACATTTGTTAAATCAGTGTAGCATTATAGTATCTTTGGAAATATTGGTCCCAATTCAGCATATATGTATTTCCATACTTATTAATATTTAATTATGTGCTTAATTCCCACTGATGCCAGAATTAGTAAAAGATACAATTTTCCAATTTGATTAATTCTGGAAATACTATTCTCCTGCTTCTTTCAAAGAAACATAGTAAAATAACTGTACAATCATAGCATGAAATCAGCAGAAAGAAAAGGTCAAAAGAAAATAATGAAAAAAGAAAATGATGCCAGTTGAGATTGGAAGAGTCTTTTTTTTCCTGGGCCCCAAATAGAAGAGGTTCTCTTCCACAACAGTTTGTCTTAACTTAGAGCAAGATTTGTCTGTTTTCTTCCTGTTTCATTTGGGTGGTTTGTGGGGGATTTTTGTTCTTTTTTGAGGTTTTTGTTTTGTTTTTGCTGTGATGTCTGTAAAGTATTTCTAATGAAATTATTTGTGAATGTACAAATACTTTAGGTTTTGCCTATATAATAAAACAAAATGTCAAAGGATCATCTAATGTCTGTATTGTTATATAATCTAAAAATGGGGTGTTTTAGAGGGTATGAAAGGTCTCCTGAATGTTTCTCGATCGAGCGAAGTTCACCTACCTGCCTGATCCTGCCGAGCGGTGCTGTGCTGTGATCTGCCTCCGAAACGTGGCTTCGGTTTTGTCAAGTTGGAAGAAGTTTTTCACAATGTCAGACAGCAAGATCCACATCTCATTCCCACAGTAAAAGAGCTACAGGGTTTAATTGTAGCGTTTCTGTCCAGTTTGAAATTTCAAACTTCTATATGCGTTTTCATCTTGCAGCATTTGCTAACTTGGGAAGTGAAAGGAACAGCAGCTTCCCGGGCAGGGCGCAGCCTGCTGCACATGCGCAGACACGAGCACTTACATGTCCGGAAAGTGTCGGGCGTGTGGGGGGGACTTTTAGATTCCTCCAATAAAAAGCCTGGCCCTAAGAGCTTTTCAGTCCTTTGACCTTAGTAAAAAGCATTTCCTGCCGCTAACTCTTAGTGAGCCGAAGAACTTGTCTGGAAAGGAAAAAGGGAACAGAAATCCCAGGGAAAGAGAGCATTGACCATTGACTCAATATTGCACCAATAGACATAGTTAGGCAGGAGCACCACAGACAAAAGGGGTTTTCTTACTTTTTAAAGAAAAGTGGGATTTGCAGTTCAGGACTCTGCAGGGTTGCTCATCACTTCCTCTTCCTGCTTCCAGAGGCCTCTGGGATTTGTAGTTCAGCATCACAGCCTGCAGGGCTCTGCAGGGTCGCTCCCCTTCTGCTATGTACTGACGTTACATTTCCTGCTCACACAACACATTACATTACACAATGCACACACTACAGTATGAACTTTCATTACCTGGCTAGATCACAGCTCTTCTCCACTGAAAGAAAGAGAAATCGGGGTGAGGACGTATCTGAGCAAATGCGGCTGTAAAAGGACTCTTGGATGAGGAGCACCTGCCTCAAGCACCAGCCAGGGAAGACCAGAGTGATGCTGGACACAAATGGGGCAACATGTGGAAGGACTCGCTGGGACACTGTCCTTTCATGGCATTAAATCCATACAGACCTCGTCCATTAAAGTCATGTCAAATCTCTAAGCATAGGCGGAGGGAGAAAAATGTATCTGGGTGGGCTGAGTGTGCATGCGTACCCTCGCCCAGCCCCTCGGGAAGTTTGTAGGTGAAGGGCCGGGGGGTGGGGGGCACAAGAAGGGCCGCCGGGGGCGAGGGGGGGAGCGCATTCCCCTGCTTGCTCTCCCACGCCACACCACACGCCTAAAACAGCAGCTGGGATCTGATTGCCCCATGATCTGGCCTGGCCGGGGCCCTATACATGATGTAAAATATTAAATTTCACAACTAATTACGATTAAAAACTAGCTGCAGGGTTTATCCTCAGCCATTCCTTCCTGAATTAAACAGTCCTTTTTCTTCTTCCAAGCTGATATATGAGATTTCCTCTTGCAGTGTTCCCTACCTGGAAAGTGAAGGGATCCCATACAGGAAGTCGGAGCAATTTCAAATCCAATCAAGTGAGAATAGAGTCTGCTCCTAAAGAGACAGCCGCACTTCCAACAAAATGCAAGTAGAGGCACCTAGGAACAGAGGTCTTGAACGGCTTCAAAGGCCATCCAGTTTAGTCCACTCTTCTACTGAAAAGTCATTCTTAACTGTTTTCACGCTAACCTGAAACAGGCCTCCTTCTTCTTGCTGCCCTCCTAGAGGTAGAAAGTGAGGATACCTGTAGCAAGCTCTGAGTGACAGTCCCCGAGGGCATCTCCTTTATATGTTGCGATTGTACTTTGTCTGTGCTGGAGTACAGCTGGGAGGGACCGCCAGAGGTCAGCTAGTCCGATCTCCTGCCTGAGTCAGGTTTGCCTCTATCCAGACAGCCCAGCCCAGCCCAGGTCTTCTGTGCTCTGCTCTCAGGCAAGTGTCAGACTGACACTGGCTAGCACTATGGAAGAAAGAGACTTGGGGGTCATCATTGACCACAAGATGAACATGAGCCTGCAATGCGATGCTGCGGTTAGTAAAGCGACCAAAACGCTGGCTTGCATCCATAGATGCTTCTCAAGCAAATCCCAGGACATCATTCTCCCCTTGTACTCGGCCTTGGAGGCCGCAGCTGGAGTACTGCGTCCAGTTTTGGGCTCCACAATTCAAAAAGGATGTGGAGAAGCTTGAGAGAGTCCAGAGAAGAGCCACACGCATGATCAGTGGTCAGGAAAATAGACCTTATGACGACAGGCTGAGAGCCACGGGGCTCTTCAGCCTGGATAAGCGCAGGCTCAGGGGTGATCTGGCAGCCACCTATAAGTTTATCAGGGGTGACCACAAGTATCTGGGGAAGCATTTGTTCACCAGAGCGCCCCAAGGGATGATGAGGTCAAACGGTCATAAAACCTTGCAAGACCGCTTCAGGCTGGACATAAGGAAGAATTTCTTTACTGTCCGAGCCCCCAAGGTCTGGAATAGCCTGCCAATGGAGCTGGTTCAAGCACCTACATTGAACACCTTCAAGAGCAAATTGGATGCTTATCTTGCTGGGATCCTATGACCCCAGCTGACTTCCTGCCCTTTGGGCGGGGGGCTGGACTCGATGATCTTCCGAGGTCCCTTCAGCCCTAATGTCTATGAAATCTATGAAATGCTTCAACAGGTCAAGGACACCCAGGGCTCTGCTCAACATAAGACGCATAAGAGCTTTTGTGCTGTAGTTCACCACTGGCTGGAAAAGTTCTTGCTTGCAAAATCCCACCACAGATACAATGTCCATTACTGCCAATAAAGCCTCCTCTGCACTCACAGTGCTGGGCTGTCCATACCGTAGCGTTCCTTGTGCCTTCACGTTTTCTTGCTCTTTCTGTTTTTCCTTGCTGTTCACTCTTCCCATACTGAGGTTGATAGCTAGGCCTTGCATCCATTCTGGCTGCAGAGTGGGGATTTGGTGACAGATAGTAAAGGGCTCAGAGACAGCGTGCCCTCTACACTGCGGGGCCCTTGCTATGCAGGGGCCCGGGGCAAATTGCACCAGTTTCCCCCCACTCTGGGCAGCCTTGCCTAGGAACATAGGTCTGGAAGGGCCTCTAAGGCCATCCAGTTCAGTCCTCTGCATTTCCAGGCACCCCTTTCCCAAAAATTTCCTAACAATGACCCACTGCAAACTTATAGAACAAGTACAACAAAACTGACCAAAGAGCAACCCCCCAAAAATGGCACAGGTAAAAGAAGGGGACATGCAGGCACTGAGACTGCAAGGAGAGAGAAGTTATTGAATATATGCTCAGAGGATCCAAGGAAGAGGAATATATCTCCTGCTGTCTTTGCCAGTCTGACGTAAGTGAAAAATCTTGATCCCTCATTTGACAATTGGCTTGACATTGAGCAGAGGAGCAGAGCAGCCTTACGATGAACCTTGGAGGTGTCTACATATGACCATGGGGACCAGCCCATCCCAGGCACTGCCCCCAGTTGGAGGTGTGGCCACTGTCCAAAGCAAATTAGGGCCAAAGCCCAGCAGCTGGATGACAGTTTTCCTTCCACTCTTCTCCTGAAAAGTAGTTCTTAACTTTTTTCATGCTGACCTGAAACAGACCTCCTTCTCCTTCTTGCTGCCTTCACAGAGGTAGCAAGTGAGGATACCTGTAGCAAAGTTTGAACGGCAGTCCTTGAGGGCATCTCCTTTAGGACTGGGAGATACGAATCCTTTAAAGAAGCCACCATGGACTGGCTGTACTGGCAGCGCTGGTGATCGTGGACTGCTTTGCACATGCTCCATTTTAGATGGAGGCAAGAGCAGTGCTGACAAGTCTGTTCTCCGTGCTGTTGGAGAGGAGACTGGTTACATACAAAGGACATTTCATTTCATTGTCAAACTGGAATAACTTCACCAAACAGCTGAGTCACTAGTAACCTTTTGACTGAAGAAGTTCATTTATGTATTACTGCAGGGTCCAAAGGTTGAAGCCCAGCCCAGCCCAGCCCAGGTCTGCTGTGCTCTACTCTCTGGCAAGTGTCAGACTGACAGATAGAAATGTTTACATGTTTCAACAAATGCTTCAACAGGTCAAGGACACCCAGGGCTCTGCTGGACATGAGACTCATAAGAGCTTTTGTGCTGTAGTTCACCACTGGCTGGAAAAGGTCTTGTTTGCAAAATCCCACCACAGATACAACGTCCATTACTGCCAATGAAGCCTCCTCTGCACTCACAGTGCTGGGCTGTCCATACCGTAGCGTTCCTTGTGCCTTCACACTTTCTTGCTCTTTCTGCTTTTCCTTGCTGTTCACTCTTCCCATTTGGAGGGTGATAGCTAGGCCATGCATTTATTATGGCTGCAGAGGGGGTATTTCCCATTTACTCACTGTGATAGATAGGAAGGGGCTCAGAGAGTCTGAGCAATGGACCACTTCGGATGAAAGAAAGGTGAGCAAGGTTGTTAACACAATGGAAGCTGCTATAAATGAGGCTAATTTTATGCTCCCAGCTTTAATTGGAAAGGAGATGTCTCCCATTTACTCATTGTGTGATTAAATACATTATTGGAGAGGTACCCCATAAATGTAATTCTGCTGCAAGTGAGCATCGCCTAGCACTTCTGTTGGTTGACCGCCTGGTTGCACTAGGGAAGGTGATTTTCTCGAGGAATAATAGATCAACACTAAACTGTGTAATGTAGTGTTTAAAATTATGACTTGCTCTTTAAACCTCAAGGAAAATTCAAAGAAAGTTCTATCAAACTTCCATAATCCTCAGTAATTTCTCCATCTAATTTTTAGTCTTTTTCCAGGGCTGCCCATAGCAAGCTTCTCAATGGAAAAAATTGGCCTTGTTGGTGCAGAGCAGGTTTCCCTCCCAGCCCCATTGAGTTGGAGTCTCTTCATCTTTGGCTGTTGTCACTGAAGTGTTTCACTTACAGTTGGTTGACAACATGGAAAAGCACAAGTGTTTTTTTCCCCACAAAAATTCTCTTTCTTAGAAGAAACTTTGAAAATGCAAATGCTTTGACCATCTTTAATCTAAAAGTATATGAGGGAGAACTATTTCTGCAGAGTTCAGGGACAGCCAGAAAAGCACGTGCCCTTTTCCTCTCCTCAAACAGGCTCTAGTCCCTTTCCTTGACCAGAAGAGGCCTCAAGCTGCCCAAAGTCACTCTCCACTGGAGAAACTTCAGGTGAAGCATCGCTGCCCTGTTGCCAGGAAGCAGCTTCCTCATGGGCTTTCCTTTGAACACACGAGAGTGGCATTAGGAGCTGCTGTAAGGACTGCAGACAGGAGACTAGCTGCACATTTTCCTGGTTTTTCTACATATGAGTACTAGGCTTTTAATCATCAGCAAATGCAAGATCCCACAATTATTCCCTGCCAACTTTCTTTCTGACAGCCCTTCTACCTGACCTAAGGAAAAAGTCCTTCCTGATCCTGAATGTGCTGATCTTTGTCATGCTGCTGTCCGATCGCAGCGCAAGGGACCGGGACGGCAGGGTTAGAAGGGCCGATTAGCTCTCTATGGGACGATTAATGTGAGTTCAGCTCACGTCGCCCAAAGAGACTGGCGGTGAGGTGATAGTCACGGAGACGGGGAGTAGTTGAAGGTAGAGGTTTATTTACTCACAGTGAGCGCTGAGGAGAGAAATGAGATGCAGAGAAGTAGACTGCTAATCATGTCGGGCCGGCAATGAAGCGGCGTTTGGCGGTTGCTAATCGGGAACGGGAGGCGGAAGCTAGGTGATCAGGCTAGCGTCCCTTGTGATAATCGAAGCGGGTGATGAACGACCGCGCCTGGGTGCGGCTGTGCACTCCCTTATTTCCCTCAGGTGACGCGCTCAACGGTGAGCTGGCTGTTCTCATCTATCACCTCTCGGGGTGCTGTGTCCCGGCCTGATTTGGTGTTGCAGACTAGCTGACCTCGCCTATATTGGTGATGCTCTGATAACGAAAGTAGTGGTATGGCAGCGTTTGTTTTACCCTTTTGTGATGGTTGCGGGGAAGAAGGGCAGGGCTCGCCATCTTGGTGCCTCGCACATCGATGCCACCATTATGGTGTGCGTGTGACAATCTTGAGACCAAGACCCTCCAGTCAGGAACAGGGATATAGTGAGGAGCTGAATTCTTCAAGCTTACTTGCTTCTGCTAAAAAATTCTCATCAAGGGACCAAATATCAAAACAGAGTTGGGGAAAACACAAACCAAGAGGAAACAAATGTTGCATTGGGCAAAAATAGCTTTATATTCTGTAATAGTGAGGACATCCAATCACTGGGAAAAGATTAAACAATAACAAGGAAAAAAGGGAAAAGAACAAACGTTTATCCAAATCAAATGTATCAGTCCTTGCAATGTCTCCATTTCAAATTAGCTAAGGATTTAAGTAACAGTGCAATGCAGGTCATTTCCAGTTTCAGTGGCATTTACAAATCCTCAAGTTTCCTAGTTTGGAGTCATTTCTCTCCAGTGCCCAACATGCCACCCTCCATTGGTTCCCATCTAGCAGTTTTTGATCCCACAGCCCATAAAGGATCTGACAGATAAGCGAAGAGATTAGGCTTTCTGTTTCAACCACTTCCTGCTTTCTGTAGTCTGACCGTCCAACCATCCAACTCTGCACCTCCAGGGACATAGAGATTACACTGAATAATCTGAGGATAAAGTGGGTATTTAAAGGTCCTCTCTGCCACACGTTTCTTGTATCTCAATGGCAGAGCCGGAGCTGGGGTTCCTCAGTGATATGCTCCAGCCAGAACCAAGGGTAGATTCTCTCCCCAGCAAATGAGGCTTGTGAAAAGGTGAACATCGTGGTATCCGTATCACCATTGACAAACGCTACCCTTGCCTCATCACAGTCTAGGCAGACCCAGATCCTCTTGGGAACCGGGCCCACGGGGACCCACTTAGAGGTGGTCATAGCCCGGCACTTACGCAAGTACTGCTCCACAGCCCAGATCCCATCGTCAGCATCACGGCCAATCCCTTCCTTCCTCTTTACAGATTCTCTAGAGACCCCTAGAGCCCACAAATCTCCCACGTCCCCCACCTCCACCTCCCAGCAATGCCTCCCTGAAGCGAATCCCTCAGAGCCCAGCACGCAGGGAAGTGTAGTAAATCTCTTAGGGTTGTCAGGCCAATTCTGCCATCTGGGTCCTCTTCCTACGCTTTTCCCATCCTCAGACAAGATGATGTAGGGATGAGCCGTGTCTGGATCCAGAATCACTTTCTCTGCACAGCAGAAGAGAGAATCAGGGCATCAGGGGCAGAGCTCAGTCCTGGGGGAGAGTTTGATCATGCCTGTGACAGAATCAGCCCCAGTTTGAGGATGAATTAGAGAGTTTCCTGCCCTCCAGATTTACACAGCCCTGAATAGAAGGAGTTTTGGGGCCTTAGCCTAGGGTAGGGCAGGTTGCAGAGATGGGTTAGCGATAGACAGAAACACTTGGCTGGGTCCAGGCTGCGACTCAGTGTTGTTTCCCTCCTGCCCTCTCCGCCACAGGAGGTGGGGATTAGAGGTCCCGGTGGCACAGGAAGTCCCAGCAGTATATTATGGAGCAATCATGCACACAGCTCACTGTCCCTTACAGTTTCTAGTCCTCACTGTAAAATCTCACCCTGCTCCACTTGCCCCAGTCCAGGACTCGGTCTCCCTCACAGACATCCCCAGTTCAGCAGGCCATGGCAGAGACAACATAGACCACCAGGATACAAGATAGGTTTGCTTTTAGATTTTGTACTGCTCATGAATGGGTCCTTTTTCTCAAGTCCTGAGTGGCTAACCGAAATGATAAGTCTCACTATATGGTAAAGAGGAATGAGAAAAATATATACCCAAATGGCAGGGGAGGAGTGTGTGTGTGTGCATGTGGTGAAGAGGAATAGAGTATGGGTGTGGTGTGATGTGTGTGTGCGCATTAGGGAAAAGGGTTGAGGACTGACCAAATGAAGAAGTCAACTGTAGTAAAAACAGAGAGGAAATACTGATGCCTCAAGTCAATGACATAGGAGAAAGATCATGGTCATGGTGGTTGAATGGAGGAGCAGAGACTTTCCCAAACTGCTCCCAGCAGCTAGTGTTGATGACTGTGGGTGGAGGAAGACTTTGTGTAGTGAATGGGAAGGTGAGAGAGCCCTGAATGATGACAGGAGGGCAGGCAGTCGGTGCCAGAAAGAGGAAGATTAGAGAAAATTGGCCCTGTATAGATGAGCATGAACACGGGAACTCACATAACTGTGCTCTCCACTGACCCACCATCACTACTCCAGTGCCTTCCAGTTCCTCCGTCTGCCCACTCTGGTTTCTCCACACCAGGCCTGTTCAGCTGGTGATCTCTATTTTGTTGTGCGGTTGGCCTTCCTGACTCCCTCCCCACACTGCTGGCCCATGTTCATCTTGGAGTCAATGATGACTCCAAGATCCTTTTTCGCCTTTGTGCTGACAAGAGGGGAGTTACCCAGCCTGTAGGTATGGTGCCGGTTGTTCCTCCCCAGGTGCAGCACCTTGCACTTGTCTGTGTTGAATCCCATCCTATTCTCATCCGCCCACCCCTGTAACCTGTCTAAGCCTGATTGTAGCCTGTTGCTTCCTTCTAGTGTGCCCACATCCCCCCACATCTTAGTGTCGTCAGCAAATTTGAACAGGGTGCTTTTTACCCCCTCGTCCAAATCACTGACGAAGATGTTGAACAGTGCGGGCCCGAGGACCGAGCCCTGGGGTACCCCACTGCCCACGTCCTTCCAGGTTGAGAAGGACCCATCCACCACCACTCTCTGGGTGTGGCCCTCCAGCCAGCTGGCGACCCATTTGACTGTGTGGGTGTCGACACCACAGCCCCCCAGTTTCAGTTGATATTCTTTCTAACTTTTAAAGCTTTGATTTCTATGCAGCCATGGTTTCTGTGCAGCCATGGTTAAACCAGAAATTTTAACTTACCATTGAAAGTTGTCAAAAATATTCTCTCAGAGTTTTTTTCTCTTGGTTTAAAAAATAAAAGCTTCATCTGAGTCAGTTCCTTTTATACCCAGTAAGATAAAAGTAGGGCATTTGTGCTAATGAAAACTGGAGGGGAAAATGAAGAAACTGGCAACCACAGGCGCCTATTCGAGCATCTGAAAATTATAACTGAGCAACTTAGTTGTTCACTAGGTTCTTTCCCAACACTTTGCTACTTCCTCCTCCCAGGTTCTCCACTTTTACCACCACTCGGAGAATTGTATGGACCCCAGTGGGATGGGGACTGTGAGAGAAAAAAATACTCATTCTGGGCACAAACGGTTTTGACTCCTTCCATCTTGGTAAAAATATTCTCATGTCCCAAACTGTTAGTTAGTCCTAGAATATCGCTGTAAAAAGAAGACATTGATCTGTGATGATTTTTCAGTACCTGGATGGCTCATGATTCTTCTCCACTCTGAAAGAAAATGGAAACAGGAATGAAAACTCCTCCTAGCAAAGGTTGCAGCAAAAGGACTTTTGCATGAAGACTGAAGTACTGCTGGATAGCAATGTGAATACTCTTAAAGACCAAACCAAGCCATTGTCCCTTTCTGCCATTGCTTCTACCCAGACACCATATATCAAAGTGGTGCTAAGCCACAAGGTCCTGTTTGACTTCTCACCAAGTTTCAGTGACCAAACAGCATTTTACCTCATCCTCCTAGATGGAAAACTGCCTGAGGAATTCCTACTTGGGTCACCTCCCAGTTGCATTGATCTAATCCACTATATCAGAGCTGAAAATGAAGTCTCTTGAGTAGTACACAATGCCGTTGCCACTCTCTTTTCATTGCTCATGCTATTATGAGCACATAAGACATGCTCAGGTCCCTATTCCAATTCACAGTTGGCTTCCAATGGCAGTTTAGGATTTAGGCCTTAATCAAACACCAACTACATTAAGGTCCATGTTTCAGTTGTGAGGGACCTCAACAGCTGGTGAGCACCAATCCCAGGAACAAATTGATGAGAGCTGTGGGCAGACGCAATGTGGCTGAGGTGATCTTGCTCTAAAACAAAGTTTAGAAATGTACTTAGAGCCTTGGCCATCCCTAGAAAGGGCTATAAAACCTTGCTGCCCAGAAAATCTTTTCAGTACAGCAGGATTTGAACTCAGAGTGCTGACGCCTCCACCTCAAAAATGAAGAAGGATCAACACTGTCTTATTTCAGGGGAGGTTTTACCCATAGAAGAGACAGAACTAGGTACTCTATGAAGTCCACAAGTGTCATCATTATTTAGCATTGATGCATAAGGAGCAGACAGTCAGCCGAGGGGCAGAATAACAGCAGGCTTTCAGAACATGGAAATATTGCATTAGGGAAAGAGAAATACTCACCAAGTTTCTGTTGAAGGTCACCTAAATAAGACACAGTCAGAAAGAAAAACACACTGATTGAGTCTCTCAGTGGACTGAATGAACACCAGCCCTCTCAAGAGAAAATCTATCCAAAGACTACAAGGTCTGGTCTACAAAGACCAGGCATCCCAGCTAGCCACAGTGAGCTATGAGGTCCTAGGGAAGGATTCCTGTTCAAGGATATGGGCTGGCTTCAGAGCATCATAAAGCTCCTCATGACCCCAGGTCCATGACACTGACCCTGATATGAACACTGAAACCCTGCACATCCCCTATATGAAAATCTGTACAGTCCAGATCCTGATGACTGCACTCCTATGTTTCGGCTACACTGATACTTCTCATATGACCATGGGAAAGCATAACCATCATTTTATTTCACTGGACAAAGATTTTCTCTTTCATGAGGTAAAGAGATGCTGCAGCATGTGCTAGCAACAAGGGTATTTTTTCAGGGCCTCTGAAAGGTTTGTATTATGCACGTGGTAAATCTGGTTTCACCATTTCTTAATGGGCATTATTTCCCATATAAGTTAGATTAAAGTATTAGAAGAAAACTCCCTTACTAAACAGACAATAACAAGCCTTAGAAAACTTACGTTTTCTCTTGAGGAGATAAACAGTCAGGAGAATGAAGCCGAATAAAACCACTAGCATCACACACAGTGCCACCATCCAGGGATTCACCTTTGGGAAAAAGGGATCTGAAAAACAAAATACTTGGGACTTCCATTAGTGTGCAACTGGTGACAAAAAATAAATGTCTGAACTCCACAGAAACATATAACTATTCTCCAACAATTTTCCAACTGGTTTTACCTGGGGGCAGAATGAGAGCACAATCTCTTCAGCACTACTCAAAAACCAGAAATGGATTCCAAATACGCCTCGAACTGAGCACGTCTGCACACTCATGAATGCGCCAAAATTACTGCACATTACATTTAGTATCTGTGGGTGCCTGCACACGAATGTGGAGGCTTCTTCAATGTGCTGCAATCCCATGTGTCGGAGCAGACTCGATTAAACTGAGTCTGCTGGAGCCTGGTTCATTGCCACACTCCAGCAGCCTCTTGCATCGTGTGTATCAGCGTCCCTGCACTTAAAAATGTTATTGGGGACACTTGAATTTAATCAACTAAGTGTTAGTTCAAGCACCCCTACCACCCTTTTTAAGTATGGGGGTGCTGACACAAGAGACTCAGTGGCACTTTAAAGCACCACCCTGCAATTACCCCTGGAGCACATGTGAAAGTGCCCTGAAATACCAGGTGCTAACTCAATGTGTAGTAACCAGTGCTAGTGAACAGTGATGCCAACACACAGTCTTTCAGTGATGCTAATGTGCAGTAGACTAATTCTTCTGCACATAAGTGTGGGTTTTACCAGGATGTGTTATGTGCAGTAGAATTAAGCTACTACACATTTATCATCTCATGTAGACTAGCCCACTTACAGTTTTAAAATTAATTTATCAGTGAACCAACAGGATTTGGCTGATGAAGTGCTTTTTGAGGAACTAAATAATTGAAATTAGCAGACGATGTGACTGAAATGATTTTAGAGAGTTACACCAGGAATCAATTTGTTCATTATTTTTCAAAAAAGCCAGACTGTAATCAAGGTAATCAAATTAGTCCAAATATGGATTAGCCACCCATCTTCCCCATAAAACTTCTGTTAAAATTTCACCTGCTTCCAAAGGTGGTGATTTGGGGTTATGGATGGCAACCAACCTGATATAAAAACTGCCGATTCCTTCACTTGATTGAGTAAGTTATTTCTGATCCAACAGGACAAGTTCTGGTGCGAATGTTCATATATAATGATAGAGTTTTCTATTTCAAACAGGCCGTCCTTCCCCTTGGAGCTGGTTCCAGAAAGTGGTGTTAAATTCTGTCCACTGTGGTCTCTCCACAGCACTCTGGGCTCAGGGAACCACCCTGCTGATCGACAAACCATTCGTATCCCTCCATCCTGGTAGTTCTCAAAAGAAATTTGAGGAGCAGAGCCTAAGCCTAGAGGAAAATTAGGGGCATTTCTGTAAAAGTTACCATTTAATTTTGTAAACTGTAAGGCATGGCGTTGAGAGCCTTTGCACTCAAGAGGATCGACTACTGTCAGTTGTGAAGTTATGCAGGGAAGAGCACTGGTATTTCAGTATCTAACTGCTATTCCCCTTGTCACCTCATGGGGCTCCTATAGATATGTAGGGAGCTGGCTGTGATGAGCTGGAAATCCAGTGTATCGCAGCAGACTCAATAAATCAAGTCTGTAGGACCACGGACATTAACGCACACCAGCAGACTTTAGTGTCACAAGAATCAGCATCGCCCACCCTGGGAAATGGTGGTGAGGTGTTTTGAACTAAAGCTCATTTGATGAACTTTAGTTCAAAGCACCCTGCTGCCATTTTTCAGCTTGGGGGACACTAATACATGTAACCCATGGGCGCTTTTAATTAGCTCAGCTTGCTAATGAAAGTGCCCGCACCTTGTGGAACACATGTAAAAGTCCCCATGGAGCCCAGAGCCCAAGCTAGGTGCTTCAGCTCCCTACCCACAGGATCGGGAGAGTCAGGCACCTACGAACATGATCCATAAATGCTACCAACTAAATGGTCAACTTGGTTTTGGGCCTGATCTGGAAAGTCACCTAGATTGGGCTTTGAATGTGAAATGGGCAGAACAATGTCTCATTTTCAGTGCCTGCATCACTTAGACAGTTCTTATTATGTCTAGCAGCAAAGGGTTAGGCTCCTAGAGCCAAATCCCATGTCACTTTACATGGCCAAAAGAGTTTTCCAGACTCGTAAGAGCCATTTCTGGTACTAATGCTTCATTTGAAGTGTTAACATTGGTGTGGTGTGGATGTAGAAACATCCACATAGCAACTCTACATGCTCAGTAGGCTGCATTCTGGCCAGGCGGTACATGGCAATGAGTGTGCATACAATGCGTATTCATAAGTCACAAAATTATATCCCCCAAAAATTCTCTGGCTGGCAGATTTTGACAGAGAAGAAGGAGGGTTGTCCTGTATTTAAGACCCAATAGTTGAGAGGTCAGGTCACTTGCCTGGAAAGAAAGAGACATGGATCCTAAGCCTGCCTCTCCTCTGCTCAAGGTGACCAAAGCCAGCTGTCTCCTTCCGCAACAGGTGCCCATGGCCACGTGCATCCTTCTTTTATTGACCCCAGATGCAGGAAGGCTGCTGAATGACCAGTACCCCATGGGTAACATTGTCCTTCTACTGGTTATCTAAGTGGCTACTTTTTAGTTGTCATATTGTGAAAGAAATATCTGTAAGTCATATGAAAATGGCACAGATACAAGTCACTGACCTGCTACCCTCAGTTCCATTATGGCTTCTGCATAAGAAATCCCGTCTGTAAGAGAGCAGTGATATGGCCCCTCATCCGACGGTCTAGTATGGAGAATCTTCAAGGAAACACGTCCGTCCATGAGGCCGTCTTTCAACAGCTCTGTCCTTCCGTGATATTCTGGCATCTGCTCTTCATACTGATCTTTCCCATTGTGGTAGAGGTGCACAAAAGTCTGAGGCTCATATTGGAACCACCTCACTTCCATGTTCTCCGCAGTCGTGTTGGGGGACAAGTGACAAGGCAACACGGTTTCCTGCCCCACAATGGCAATAACTGGCTGATCAGGTCCAATGACCTTAAATTGGGCTGTGAAATGTATGAAGCAATAACTCAAGGAGAGAAGGAAAAGGAGATTTTCCACATGAATCACCAGGAGGCAGATACCCACCTTGGAGGAAATCAGCCAGAACTGGTAAAAGTACAAGCAACTGAAACAGTCTTCCCATGGAAAGCATCGTGGTGCAGACACAAGTACCTTTCCAAATATTTCAAGTGTAATGGCCTTTTCAGCCGCAGTACATCTGTGCAGCACCTGTGGCACCTCTCTCCACAGCCAAGAGCAGCTGCAAGAGGCTGCGCAGATTTGTGGCTTCTCTCTCCACCCCCTACAGAGAGGGGATGTAGGGTTGGCTGGGGCAGAGAGCAAAAGAGTGCAGGATTTTGACTCTCCACCCCAAATCCTCCCAGCCTCTTCTCTCCCCATTGCAGCAGGGCAGAGAGGGACTGAGGACCGGGGCAGGAAAGCACAGCTCTGGCGGTGGCAGCAGCTGAGGTCACAAGTTTTTAGTGGTGGTGTAGGAGTGTGTCGTGGTGGTGGGAATATGCTGCCACCGGGCTTCCACCTCTCCCGCCCCTATGGCCCAAATCTCTGCTTTTCCTCACTTTACTGGAGCAGAAAGGTAGAGCGGGGATTGGGGTCCAGAGAGTCCAGCCCTTGCATCAGCAGTGGGCAGTAAGCAAGCATCTGCTGGGAGGGTGCTGGCTCTCCGTGAGTGCAGGGCTCCCCGTGGGGACACAGCAACAGCGCGAAACCCAGGGGGAACCTGGCAGCTGAACAAGTGTCAGGCTCTCTACCCCATTCACACAGCACTGGGAGTGTTCAGAGACATTTGAAATGTTTCAGTCATTACGTCTGCTCCCCTCCCCCACCCCTCGCCGTTGCAAGCAAACTTAACTTTCAGTTTTAGCTGTAGCTGACAACTCCACCCTTAGCTAACATTACAGGGAGCTATTCAGTGCCTGCACATGGCAGTTTGTGTGGAATACTGAATGCATTTTTTCATTTAAAAGTCTCAGTGTTTTTCTTTGGAAATTTTCTGAAACATTTGCTCCACAAAAATTATGATTATTTTGAATTGTCTGCTTACTTTGCAATGGGAACGCATTGATATTTTGGGAAATGTTTTTCTCAAGAGCTTGCTTTTCTTGACCTCTGTGCTTCCATGTGTGCAGTGGGGTGGTGGTGAGTGTGTTCAATAAAATGGTGATAAGGACCATATCAATACCAATACAGGAAAAGAAATATAGTAGGGTGGAAAAACAAGTAGTATTCCTCTGAGGAGCTTGTTGGAAAACACATTTTCTGTATGCCTAGAGAGATGTGCATGCGTGCATGCCCGTTTCTTTTCAGTTGTCACAAATTCCTTAAGATGATACCATCTCTATATCAAATAACTAAGTAATTCCCAGAGGAAGCAAAGGGACATGCATTGATGAGGGGATTCCTCCTACCAGATGTTGGCTTGAAGATATGAAAAGTCATGAAGAAAACGATCACACCAGGAAGAGACATGCTCACACTCAAACATTGAAATGAGGAGGCCTTCTTCTTCATAGTGAGTCAAATACAAAAGTAAAAGGAGCACGAGGAAGAGTATGAACCTGGTGGGTAAAGCAGAGAAGAACATGATCAGGCCTAGTACAATGAATCTGGCCTTTTCTGGTTATGTGTATTCAAGATAAAGAAGATGATTTCTTGTAGGTGACACTTTGCCTTCAATGTATCCAGGTTGGGGCTCCATGTTCATCCTGCAACTATATTATAATAGCAAGCGATATAAACAATTGCAAATGGGGATACATTTCAGCTAAAGCGTGTTTGAATTGAATCTCCAGCTTCTCCGCTTTCCTGGGTCCTTGTAAGTTTTTTTCTTCCTTTAACAACCTTGCTCTTACAAATAGTTTTTTTATACACAAGGAGTAATAACTTCCATGAGAGGGAGCTGTCACAGAGCTTGAGTGGCCATTGGAACAGCTCCTAAAGCAGGATGACTGACAAGAAGTCCAGACACACAACTGGAAAAGCTTTGGGAAGAGAGAACTCGATGCTGGGCAGCAGAATTATTTCTTGGTCTCTCCTCCAGCTTCCACGGCCTGTCTCTGCCCCGGCACCGCCCACAGGGCCAAGGGATACTACAGCCATTTCATCCAGGAGGACCTGGGATGCCGGCATGCCACAGTGGGTGAGGGCCAAGCAGCACAGCGTTGGGGCATTGGCATGGTGCAACAGTGGTTGCCCAACCCACCATGTGGTGTGGCAAGAGGTAGCCCATGTGTTGTGGTGCAGCATGTGGTCCAGGGACTATGTATTCTGCACCCCCAGCCATTCAGAAGTAGGACAGTCCTGATTTAGACATCTAAAAACTGACCAAGTATGACTTAGGCATCTAAACCTGGTGGAGGCTTGCTGACCAGCCATGGAGTACAAACCCCAGAGGCACCTGGAAGCAGGAAGTGATGTGAGAAGAAACCCTGCAGAGCGCTGCTGCTGGACTGAACATGCCAGAAAACCTTGGGGGCGGCAGGAAGAGGTGAGGGGATCTCTTTGAGCCCGGGCTGGCTACGTGCAAGAACTGCTGGAGCTGATGGTGCTGCCCTGAGCTGAACTGAAAGGGAGAGAAGTCCCTGCACAGCACAGATGAACCATAGACCGACTGCACAGGATCCCCGACCTGCAGATCTGCACAAAGCGACTCTGGACTAAAGGCTGGTTCTTGATGACATCCCCAGAGTTGGGCATGGGACTCTACATGCTGAATGTATGTATCCCAGCAGTACTGACCACTACCTGTTTACTTGCCCCCTAAGTGTCGGTTGTTATACTGCGGATGCCTACGTACCTGTATTTGTCTCTTGCCATTGGCCTGTTGGCCTGTGACCCTGCCCTAAGACACTTGATATAAAATACATCCCTCACTGGCTGTAGTGACAGTGCCTGACACCGCAGGGGTTTGTTATACACTTCTCCCTTCTCCCACCAGACTGGGGGGCTCCTTCTCTTGAAAACGTTCCCACTCTAGGAGGCCACAGCTAGAGGGATTGGAAACTCAGGTAGAGGAACAGTCCAGACAATACAAGGTCTTGTCACATCCCAGATTTTACTTCTAAAAAGCAGGTACAATTTCTCAAGTCCCAGATGCCCAACAGAAAGGAGGAGCCTTGCTCTATGCTGAAAGGGGAGAGAAAAAAAGGTATACACAAATGGCAAGTAGCAATAAGGCAGTAGATTGTGTGCATGGTTTGGAAGATGCAAAAAGTGACCGACTTCCTCCTTCTGCTCCTAAGGAGAAAAGACAACTGTGGATAAATAAGGGTAATAAACTGGTGGTGACATTTCCTTAGGTGGCTGTTTTTAGTTACTTAAGTGCCAAAAATGCCACTTACATGGAGATAACAGTTCTTTTAGGGATTCAGTTTCAGAGGCATCTGCTTGAAGTCTTCTCCAGGAGAGGTCAGTATTGTATCGCTTACACTCTTTAACTATCAAACATCAAGGCAAACCATATAAACAGAACTAAAGTTTTGTCTTTCCTTCCAAAATATTAGTGTCCCCCCAAAAATAGGCTGACTTCACCTTTAAGTACATTAAATTGAAGCCAGGCTTGTTGTATCTTTCAGGGTTTTTTTTTCTCTCTTTTACAAGGGAATTTTCACCCGACCTAATTCTTTTGTAAATCTAGGATTCAAGAAAAGTTTACTTGTTAGTATATGTCCTTGCTGCTTCTCTCCACTTGACCCTCAGCTCCTCAGTGTCGAACCGACCCTATTAGACCTTCCTTTTTTCCTTCTGCCCCTTCCAGATAGGCAGTGTCTCTCGACCTTTCCAGCAAGCTGACAGCCGACTCCTCCCTGCAACCGATGGCAGACTCCTCCCTGCTCCCCGTTGTCCAATCCGTTCCTTACTTCTCCCTCTCCGCCACGCCCCCACTCTTGTCATCCGGGGATCTCTCTCCCACTCCCCACTGCTGATGAGGTACCAGCTCCATCCAGCAGCTGCTGCAGAAACGCGGCTTCCTTTTTCCCCCTCCCAGGTCCTGCCAGCTCTATCATCATGACGTGTGGTTTTCAGGATCTTCTTCTACAGAGAAGCCTTAAACCTATAGTTTTGTCTCCATTTGCAGCACCATGTTCTCACCACCACAGGTCGGGAACTCCCCAGACCTATTTCTGGCACTCCTTCTGAATCTTATCCACTGCCCCTTGCATTTACTAGTGACTGGAAAAACAGCTAGAGGCCAGTTCAGAGGCTCAGAACTTCCCTTCCCGTGTGGATTCGTTAAGAACAAACTTCATTCGCCATCATGAACCCCGTTCTTGTAGCCTAGTTTTCTGTTGTTGTTTTTTTTCTCTCCGAAGCTCGTTACAGCTGTGTTCAAAGAATCCATTAAAGTTAGGTAGACATAACTCCCCTTTGTAAAAACGGGGCTAATTGCTCACATTCAGATCACCATCTTCCAGATATTTTGTGTATCTCTCCTGAATTATCTATTCTGCCAACCTACCCTATGAAGGTGTGAAACCCACAGCTATATTATTTCCTTGATCTCCCTTAGTCCCTACTTCAAATATAGATGCACTGTTTCCCATCCAACACAGCCAACCCTGAACACTGAAGATTTTCCATAACACTTGGGCCTGTTGCCTTTTTACTTTATGAAGCCATCCAGTTTCACTGGCATCTCTTGGCTGGGTAGCTCAGTCTCTGCTAATACTTGATACAGAAAGTCAGTCAGCTTCTTAGCACCATCTATAGCTTCTGTGTCCCTTGCTCTCAACCTCAGCCACTTGCACCAGTTTCTCCACAGATGGCTGGGGGAAGCGCACCCCTCACAGAGGTAGCGTGGCTCTTAGATTCTGAACTCGGAAATATGCCTCCTGTTTTCTTTCCTATCTGGTGCCCTGCTATCTTCGCCTTTTGCCCAGTCTTCTCCAAGGGACTTCACAGCTCACGCTCACAGCTAAACCCTGTTTCATTCTCCGTGATTCATCAGCACCTGTACAGCAGATCTGCGGTTGTTGGCACTTAAGGACATTTCAGAGTCTGCTTCACCTTGCAGCAACACAGAATCACTCTGCCTCTACGTCTGCCAGGGGCGGAGGTGAAGGAGAAGGGGAGTCGCTTTTACCTGCATTATTCTGTTGCAGCCAAAATTTGGGTCTGGGCCTATGTATAAGGATGAAGACACTATGATACCACAGCACAAATGGAAAGTGGGTCACCAAGTGAACTGTGAGTGACCTTGCCTCAGGAAAGATGATGTAAGACCCCTGAAAGAGGTGTTGTGTGAAGATTTTGGGGCCGAGTGCAGAGCCACCCAGGTAACGTGTGCACACAGCCTATAAAGGGGGGTGTGGGCGGAGCTCGGGGTGCGCCTGGGGCCATGTGTGGTTTTGTGTGGGACTGAGGGCACGTGTCTGAGGGTGGCTGTGTGGCTGTGAGGTTTGGGGGCTGTGTGTCTGAGGGCACATGTGTGTGTTGTGTGGTCACGGGCGAGAGATGGACTGAGGCCCGTGTTGGAGACTGACCGGGCAGTGAGAGCACACGGCGAGACAGACTGCAGGAGCGGACGGGCGCTCCGCGGAGGCTGCGCTGTGCATGCTGCAGAGGCTCGAAGGTCTCCCCACGGCTGCTCCCCTTCAGGTCCGCTCTTACACCAAAGTAAATGGAGTCGGCTCCCCAGACGTTTCCTCCCTGGGTGTGTGTGTCTTTGATACAGAGCGGCCCTTTTACTTCATTACTTTCATCACCTCCATCCCTCCCCTCCTTCTCCTGATGTAAAAATCGCGGTTCGTTTCTCGGGAGGCGAAAAAAACCTTCAGCCACAGACACACTCTATTAGCAACACAAAAGGTATATATTTGCAAATAGGGTCAGAGAGAGAGACAAAAGATCAAACACTCTGCTGCCCCCGAGGGAAACTGCCCAGCTGGCTTTATCCCCTCTCTCCTGACCACGTGTGCAGAAGGAGGAACTTTTACAACTCATTTCCGATTCATACAAACATGTATGTAAATACGTCAAATCATGCGTCGCATGTGTATTATAATTAACTACTTAAGTATGCGGGGCGGATAGGCTTAATATGTATTAGGTTATTGCGCATGGGCAGACAATATTTGAGGTTACAAGAGTCTGAATTTTCCTTGCTTCAAGGTTAGAACTGTAATCTACTTTTATCTGCATGGGAAAGCTGAGGAGTATATGCTTTACTGTAACAAAGAGATAGTAACTTTGCAAAACAAAGAGGGAGTGATACTTAATACAAAGAGCCTTTGGTAGTTTTCCCTTCAATTTCCAACCCCCGCTTCCCTCTCCCATTAAGGAGACAAGGAGGGCTAGCAGCTGTGTTTTTTTTCTAAATCTGCTATTGATAATGCATTTTTAATAATATTTCTAACACTCCTGTCCTTTTATCCATTAAGCACCTTGTTAGAAAGGCGGTGAGGTGGGAGATAAGCCACCCAGACGGCGGCGGAGATGCATAAAATTACTCTTGCCCCTCTGTAATATATTCCACTTCTTCCTCCCTGTTACAGTTAATTGATTAATGTTTGATTACTTGTGGTTAATATTACTTGTTAAATGTTGTTACTTGCTCTTATTAATAAACCGTGCTATTCATTTCAGTGCTAGTTGAGTGTGTGTGGTAGTTAACCCAACTTCATCTAGTTGCCTGGTCATTTAGGTAGTGATAGATTTACCCTGGTTTACCAGCTAATTGTCTCAGGGCCAAGAAACACCTCCTTTTACATGACCAGACAGTGTAAGGTACAGCCCATTGAGCAACCTCATTTAATTAGGCACTTAATTAAGTCCCCACATCACAGTTTTGGCATCGGTGGCTGGGCCTGCTTGGGATTAATTCATTTTCAGTAATGACATGAGCTGGGTTAATTGACTGTGATTGATTGGGTCTGTGCTTCTGCCTTGTTGTGTGGCAAATCCCCATCAGTCCGTCCTGTCAGTTCGTGCGCGTGCTCCGCCCTTTGGCGCCGCTTCAGTAGGGCGGCGACAGCGAGACAAGGCCGCCCAGCACCCGCCGGCGCAGCCCGGCGCACGGCAGGGCCACCTGCTGGAGACAGGCAGGAACTGCAGGCCACCGTGACCAGTGGCGTTGGTTGCAGCAAGGAAGAACAATTTTGTGTCTGGAAAAAATGATGTCACCCACTCAGCACCACCCCCTTGGAAAGAGCAGCATATTACTGTTGCTGTGAATGGATTACAAAGACAAGGAAAGGAAGTGAAACAACGTATGAGAGTCTGTGGCTGTGTGGCCGACTTCAAGCAATGGCTCATGAATAATGTGATTTTAAAGAATAGATCAGGGCTGTCCAACCTTTCCGCATCACGAACTTTTTATCATCCAGTGGGCCAGCAAGTCATTCAAAGACCTCACAGGAAGTGGTATCACAGCAGGAAGTGATGTCATGTGACTTTTAACACCAATGAAGTTGCAGGAAGTGACAATGGGTCTGGAAATGTAGTTTAAAATCCAAAATGAAAACAATATAAAAGCAAGAATGAAATAATACCAAACACTTGACTGAAATAAACACTTTCACTTCCACTCACTTCTCAGTGAATGAAAGAAGCATAATGCCAGTCGACAGATCAAATGAGGAAAAGATATCGGCCAGAGTGGAAACTAATCACAGCAACAAAATATGGGCATTTTTCAGAATAATCTTCAAGATTTACTTTTATTGAATTAATAACGTGTAACATATCTTTAACAAGTAGTAACGAGTTAAACCCCCCATCCCGCACAAAGAGAAGCGAAGGCTGGAATCCAAACACTGGACAGTATCTTTACAAAGACTTTTACCTGCTCCAAATTTACGTTGGAGCCCAGAGCCTTCATGCTCTATTCTTGAGCATTTTGTTCAGTCTTAAAGGAGCGTGCAGCACAGCTGCAGGAGGCTCAGCCACAGCTTTCCCTCCCCGGTGCAGCCCGGCCAGCCCATCCCGTCCCCTATCAAGCAGTGGCTTCCCCACTGCTGCTGCACTTTCCCCTTACCGGTGCCAGCTGGTCCCAAAAGGCAGGCGGCTTCACCACCACTTCTGCTGGCCGGTGCCGACCCAGCCGGGGATCCCCAGCAGCAGGTGGGAAGCCGGCTTCAGCCGCATGCTGCCCCGCCCAGCCGGGTCGGCACGGGCTAGGACAAGCAGCGCGGCTGACGCCGGCTTCCCACGAGCTGCTGGAGATCCCCGGCCGGGTCTGCACCGGCCAGCAGAGGCGGCGGCGGAGCCGTGTGCCGCTCGGGATGGGCCGGGAGGAGCCCGGCCGCAGCGGCAGGGGCTCAGCCGCATTTCCCCGGTGCCTGCGCCGGTCAGTCCCGAGCGGCACACGGCTCCGCTGCCGCTTCTGCTGGCCGGTGCCGACCGGCCGGGCCCTCCCGTCCCCAGCAGCTCGTGGGAAGCCGGCATCAGCCGCGTGCTGCTCCGAATGGGACAGGCCCGCCGTCGGCACCGGCCAGCAGAGGCGGCGGCGGAGCCGTGTGTCGCTCGGGACTGACCGGCGCGGGCAGGGGAAGCGGAGCTGAGCCCCTGCTGCTCCGGCCGGGCTCGTCCTGTCCCCAGCGGCACACGGCCGCTCCTCCTCCCACACGCACCGCCTCGGCGACCGCAAGCCGCCACAGTGCGTGTGGGAGCCTGGTCCCTTCCCCCGCCCTTCCGCAGCCGTTAGGAAGCTGCTGGGGGGCGGGGGAGGGACAAGGGGCGGGAACGAAAGTGAACAGCGTTTACTTGCGTTTCCCATGGCGGCACCCCGGGCCACAGAAGATGCCTTGATGGGCCGTATGGTGGCCTTATGTTGGACAGGCCTGGAATAGATGGCAGGGCCCAGCAGAAAGTGTACAATCTGGCAAGAAAATGAATCAGCAAGTGATGCTTACACCTCTAGAACATTTGGTAATCTATTTAGAGTGGAACAAAAAGAGGAGGAGATCCAAAAAAAGCAATCAAAACGGCTGCAATAATTGGATTATTAGAAGTTACAAGAAGTAACAAAGGGATGTTTTAAATTATCTGAAGTAGATAAAGAACAAGCAAATAAATTAAAGGAGTTATTGGAGGAACACTTACAAGAAACCAAATGAATGAAAGCACAAATACAGAAATTCTTGCAAGATGCAAGCAGTGATGCTGTGGATTGTAGGAGTAATTTAGTTGAGCTTCTGACCTATTTGACTTGAAAAAACAGACGGAGACCAGAAGGCCTGTATGTCTCTATGTATATTTACAGTCAGTGATATACTGTCCAAGGTCGTATTTTTTCTTTCTCTGTCTTAAGTATAAATATGCTTGTAAACTTACAGAGTGCAAGAAGTCCTTTGAAACAGACAAGCGGGTGCTTCCCCGTGCTGTATGAAATCCTCCCTGTGATCACAGTATAGCCCTCAATAAAGAAAAGCTGGATCTGTCAGTTCTGATTCAACCACAACGCAGTTTGATTTCTTCCACAATTTGGTGCCGTGACTCCGATAGAGATGCCCAGAGTGATCGGTTGGGACACAGATATCTCTTCACTGAAGCCCTGGCGACAAACCAAGGTAAGAGACCTTTTGAAATCTCTATTGGGGCTTTTCAGTGAGAGGCTGTCTCCGTGTCTTCCTGATTCACTGCTTGAGGCTCACCCTATCCGCACTTTTTCTGCCAGAACTGTCAGACCCGCTGTGTAAGTAGTAACTGTGAGTAGAAAGAGTTAAGGTTAAGGACTCTGTGTTGCTGTTGTCAATGAAAGTATTTCCCCGTGTGAATTAAGGTCTGTAAAGAACTAGGAAGTCTCTCTGAGGCCAGGAGTGGAAACCTTGTGCAGCCGCCCCGAAGACAACAGATTTGTTCTGCGTGCTCTTCGAAAGCAAGGGTGCAGGTGGAAACACTTAGGGTGTGAGTGTTTTCCACGATAAGCGTTGACAAAGGCTGAGACTAAAGAAATGCTCTTGAACCTCGTGCCTCAACGCAGAAATTCCCCTGTGTGAATTGAGAGTATGAATTGAGAAATATGAGCCACTGACCATGTCTGCGACTAAGGTTGGGCTCAGCCGCCCCAAGGCTGTCCAGAAGGGCAGTTTTGAATTGCAAGGGGGCCCAACTGGAACGTCGTGACCCAGTTTACCCTTTCCCCACCCTCATAATGAGCTGTGACTAACCGTGAGTAACTGCATTGTGTGCTGTTATTGCAGTGGAGTTTTGCCTTTGGACATTAGCCACAGCATCTCCCTGCCGCTAGCAAATCTCACAACCTGACCGGACACCCTGAATAAGCCATTCCTGTATGAAAGACCTGTGTGAATTGAGTTTACAGATATGGGGTGCAGAGAGTCTAAAAGACACACCGGCTCCACCAAAAGGGACTCCAGCATTGTACATGCACACACACTATTAAAAGTTGTAAATTTCTAGAGAAATGGAATTGGTATACCAGAGATGATTTTAGCCAGCAGTTTCCCCTGGAGAGAACATTTGATTTAAGTGAAATTGTTCATCTCTGCAGAAACCTTGAGTTAAGAGGTAGTAATATACCACAGACTCAGTGGGACACATTTTTTGATTGGTATGAAGAAGCTTCCAAAAGATGTCAAAAAAAAAAAATCTCAAGTTTGGAGTCTTAAGGACTCCCAAGAGAAACTGAAATCTCAGATAAAATAATTAAAACAGAAAGGTGCACCGAAAGGGCCCCCCCCATCAACAATACCATCAGCACCAAAACAACTTTATCCACAAATAACTGAGAATGAATCTGCAGAAGTTATAACTGATTTTCTTAATGTGCCATCCCCATACCAGTTCCAGGCACAATCTGAACCTAAAAAAAAAGTCCAAAGTAACCAAATAGGCTCTTCTGACAGGATTAGCCCACCTCACCAAGAAACTATCACTCAACAACTGTCACCTGCCCCCAGGGCATGCCCACGTCCACCGGAGGCATGGTGTCTGTCTCCTGAAATCTCAACCCCCTCCTCTTGTTTAAGGTCTGGTACCCAGTATGGTCCAGCACCTTCTTTAAAATCTAAAAAGGCTCAGCTTATGCCTTTATGCCAGCTTCCAGGGCAAGGTCCAAATGGGGAAACTACAATCACAGTCCCTGTCCCCTGGACCCCAGGAGATCTCCTAAACTTTGTTAAACTATTTCCCAACATCAGAGAGGAACCGCAGAAATTTAAAGATGAATTAGAAACCGTAATCCATTGTTATGATCCAACCTGGGCAGATTTGAATCAATTAATGAGAAGTGTTCTGCCCTCTGAGGTCTGCAACCGCCTCATCGCACAGGCGACTTGGCCTACTCAAGACCCCGGAATTGGAGATCACTTAGCAGATGCCCAAAGACGCCTCCTTGAGCCTGTGCTTAAAATTTGCCCCAGGAAAACTGACTGGGCCAAAATACAAAACTGTAAACAAAATAAGGGAGAATCCCCAGCAGACTACATGGACGGCTTGAAACTAGTATTTGAAAGACATTCTGGTATTGAAAATGCAGCTGAAACTGCCCCAGAAGCAGTTGCTTCCGCTTTTGTCCATGGACTTCTTCTTAAATCCAGGAACAGTTGCGCACAATTGCTGTAGGTTGGCAGACTAAGCCACTTGCAGAACTAGTCACCATTGCAAATCATTGTACAACCTGCCAGGAAAAGAAAAAGAAATCCATGGAAACTAAGCTAATGTCATTACAATTACAGACTTTAGGCAGGGGCAGAAGCCGAAGTTTCCATCAAGGACAGTTCAGAGGCAGAGGATGTAGTCGTGAGATGGAACAAGGAGGATTTCAGTCCCAAAATAATGACAGTTGTCATTATTGTGGCCAACCCCAATCAATGAAGTTAGTGGCAGGGGAAAGCCGTACCAAAACAGCAGCTCTGACAGCCCCAGGGATTAACTCGGCTGCTGACACTCACAGGGTCATTTGGCCTGTCAGAAGTCCCATGGTCCACATCCAGCCTGCAGGGCCCAATGAGTTTGACACCCCTAAAATAAAGGAGACAAAACTCTATTTGTTAGAAAGACTGACCAGCCTGATATTTTATTTTCCTGTTATTTCCATCTCCTTCTGTGTGTATTTTTGTTTTGTTCTGGGGAATTGTGAAGTTGAGTTTAGAGTTGTGGGACCCGAGCACCCTGTCACTGCTACCATTGGAAAAGAGACGGTGCTGCTGTGTCACGTGTCCCCCAGGACGAGCGTTCAGGACATGGAGGTGCGATGCTTTCGGTCCGAGTTCTCTTCCTATGTACATCTGTATTGTGCTGGACAAGACCAGTATTGGGAGCAGATGCCAGAGTCTCAGGAAAGCACAGAGCTTTTGAAAGACGGCCTCCCGGATGGAAATATTGCCTTGAGAATTCACAACATCACGCTGTCTGATGAAGGGCAATATCACTGTTTCCTCCAAAATGGGAGTTTTTATGAAGAAGCCATATTGGAATTGAAGGTAACAGGTAGGAACCAAGCACCAGTATAATTTTTTGGGAGGGCTAATGAAAGATTAATCTTGAGTTGGTGATAGAGGGGGTCTATGTCAGAATCTGAGCTCCTAGTATGGACTGTGAAATATTTGTGGCAAGTGGTGTTCTTAAGGGGTTGTATCACCCGAAACCCACGCTCAAAAGATCTCAGAATCAGACGGCTAACAATATCCTGGATTTCCATGATGCATAGTAATTTCTAAGATATATAATCAAGCAGTAACCTAATTCTGACTTAAATAAAAGTTGTGGTAGTGGTGCATCTTATAGATTGTCTGAATGAGAGATGCAGAACCTTTCATGAGCAACAGCTCACTGACTGACAGACTTCAGACTGAAGTACAGTAGAATTACTGCCCTACAGCATTTTTCCAATTATCCCTGTTAGCACCAGGCTGTCTGTTTTTGGAGTGAGATTAAAGCATGAAAATAAAGACAGGTGTGTGTGTAAACAAATGCATATTTATAAAAGCCCATATATGTTCTGGTGATTATGAGAAAATTGCCCTTTCTCTTTAACCTTTTGTTTATCCTGTTTTTTAAAATCCTTTATTCTTTTTTCTGTATCAACTTATGTTAAAATTTGTAATTAAAAAGATCATATAATACAGCACAATGGGGATACAGGAGTTTTAAAATGAATCATATCATACATACCTAATCTAGTCCCCTATTTTTGTCAGTGGCTGGCACCAAGTGTTGTAATGGATGGCTAAAGAAACCTCACAGAAACATCTGTGGGATACTTTGTCTTGCGTGAAGTATTCTTTCTAGCTCCTGAGGATGCAGAATTCTTTCAATCCTGGAAAACTAAATACAATTCTTAGCTCCAGATAAACGTTAAACTGAAAAATAGTAGAGGAAACATCTTTTCTCATCCCAATAATTATAGCTTAGTGTTCAGTCATAACCAAATAAGCAAGTAACATGCCTAAATTTCAGCTTGTGAGAAATCCCATCTCCGTTCAATATGTTCCTTAAACCCATTTCATTTGGAAATGCAAGAACATGCTGAAAGTGCTGAGCTAAATTTAGGCCCTGGGTCAGGATCAAGAATAAAGATAACCGAATATTGTGTTGCATTTTTGGTTGAGGCTTTTCTAATAAGATTTTCAGCAGTGCTTAGAATTGCACAACTCTGTCCTGTGAAATTAATGGCTGACTTTCTGTTACGTTGACATAGATGGCTTTTGAAAATATCACCCTTACTCTTTAGAAAAATACTTCCTGCTATATACATTTGTTTATGTCATCTGTCTTCAGTCTTGGGCTCCAATCCCCTCATCTCTGTGGAGGATTACCAGGATGGAGGAATCCGGGTGGTGTGCCAGTCAGCTGGGTGGTACCCAAAGCCGGAGGTGCTGTGGAGAGATTTCAGAGGGCAGCACTTTGCTCTGCTAACTGAGACGTATTCCCAAAAGAAAAATGGCCTCTTTCAAGTAGAAACATCTATTATTATCCAGCAAAATGTAAAGCAGAACTTATCCTGCTGCATGAGAAACACCCTTCTCCATCAGGAAAAGGAATCAATAATTCGTATAGCAGGTCAGTTACCATCAACATCTGAAATCTTCAGTATCAGCCAAACCAGATGATAATATGTATGCTTAACTACATAGACCATAATGTAGTATTTTTTTCAATTGT